>NW_012150841.1:6541630-6542994 GCF_000956105.1 Propithecus coquereli
GGGAGGCTGAGGCAGAAGGATTGCTTGAGCCCAGGAGTTTGAGGTTGCTGTGAGCTAGGCTGACGCCATGGCACTCACTCTAGCCTGGGCAACAAAGTGAGACTCTGTCTCAAAAAAAGAAAAAAGTAAAAAGAAAAACAATCTATACTCCAAATTTCTGGGAGCCTCTGTAGAAGTGGGGTGTGTGTATGTATTTTAAATTAGGTTTTCAAAAATTATGCAAGTAAAATATTCTTATTTTGACAAGTGAAACAATTCAGAGATACATAAAGAAATGTTATTAATCTTTCCCTCACTCCCTCCATTCTCACCATCCTCAGATAAACAATATTAATAACTTCACAATTAACACTTTTCACGGGTGGACATATTTATAAAAATATATAGGTTGTTTCTCTACCCGTTTAATGGGTCTCTTCTATACATGTTTGTCAGCTTTCTTTTTAAATTAGACAATATATCATCTATCCATCCAAGCCAATAGACATAGATCTTTTCTTTTCTTCGATTTTTATTGTGAAAAGTTGAAATAATAGTATAATAATGAATACCTGTATAACCTTTGTCTAGATTCAATCATCGTTAGCATTTTTCTGTTTGTGCTTGTGTTCCCTTCCCCCATTTGTCAGGTTAAGCCATGTAAAATTGCCAATATTCAATTGTTTTTGACATATAAAATGGCAATTTGATACAGTACAATCTAATGTTTAGTTTTTTTCTGAATCACTTGAGACAGAGTAAATAGGAGTTTATGATGCTTCATCCATAAATACCATAGCATGCATTGCCTAAAAAATAAGGACCTTTTCATACATACCCACAAGACCATTAAATATCAAAAATTCCCTTATATCTTATATCTAGTTTATATTCAGATTTCCCCCATTGTGCCTAAAATCTCTGTATAGCTACTTTTTAAAGAATCAGAATCCAATGAAATTTCACAACATTACTGTTTATTTTGTACCTCTTTCGTCTCATTTAATTTAGAATAGTTCTCTACCTTTTTTTCCCTCTTAACCTTGACCTTTAGATGAGACCAGGTCAGTTGTCTTACAGATTATCCCACATTCTGTATTTGTCTGATTATTTCCTCAGGATGTTGCTTAACTTGTTTCTCTATTCCTTGTGTTTCCTGGAAACCGGAAGTTCAGTCTAAAGGGTGGTTAGATTTAGATTTGGTTATATTTGGCAAAACATATTTGGCAAGAATATTTCATAGATGATTCTGTGTACTTCTATTATATAACGTCAGGAGGCATATTAATATCAGACTGTCCCACTGTAAATAGTTTGATAACTTGGTTAAGGTGGTGATCACTAAATCTCTTCTATTGTAAAGATATGCCTTTTTCCTTAATTTT
>NW_012150841.1:6543649-6554070 GCF_000956105.1 Propithecus coquereli
ATTTTTAATTTTAACATTTATTTATTTGACATTTAAAAATTTTATTTGACATTACAAAATTTTCAACAAATTGGTAACATATTTCTACCAACAGTATTACTAGAGTGTCTGTTTCCCCAAATCTTCAATATTTGGATATAATTACTTTTTAGGCCCTACCCCACAAGTGTGATGGGTAAAAACCCATATTTTATTTTACATTTCTGTGACTACTAATCAGAGTGTGTAACCTATTATATAATTTTTGGCTGTTTAGATTTCTTCTTTTATTATAACTCTTTGCCTATTTCCCCCCAATATTTTACCTTATTTATGGCTCTTTTACTGTATAAAAATTTAATATTTAAAAAATGTAGCCAAATATGTCTATCTTTGCCTTTATAGTTCCTTGGCTACCTATCTTGTTTCAGAAGGTCTCTGCACACTAAGATAATATAAAATTATCCTAAATTCTCTTTTATTATTATATGATATGAAGTAAAGGTCTAGTTTTGCTTCCTTTTGAATAGCTAGCAGTTACCTCAGTGTCATATATTAAATAATCCATCCTTTTGGCAAGGATTTGAAATTCCACCTTTATTGAAATTTAAATTTGTGGAAATTCTACCTTTGTGGAATTTGTGCTCATGTAGTGAGTTCATAGATACGTTTGGATTTATTTCTGACCTCTCCATTCTCTTGCACTGATTTATTTATCTATCCCTATACTAATACCATCCTGTTTTTATTTTAGTATTTTTAAAGTAATTTTTAATATTGGGTAAGGAACCTTTTACTATTTTTCACCTTAAAAATATCTGGGCAATCAATTTGCAGCCATTTATTTTTCCATATGAATTTTGAAATCATTTTCCTCCATTCCCAATTCAGTGCCTTCGGATTCTGGTTGGGATTGTATTAAGTGCATATGCAAATGTATATAAAAATGTGTTTATATATACATATATAATACATTTGGGATAAATTCACATTTTAATGATGAGATAAATGTATATATGTTTATACATATGCATAAGTGTGTATTATATATGTATATAATAAATTTAAGGAGGATCAACCTATTAATTATTAACCATCTGACATTGAAATGATATTAAAGCCTTGATCTTGGTGAATTTCTTACTAAAAATACTCTCCCCTCACTGATGAGGCCCAAAACTCAGAAAAATTTGGAGTTTTAGCCCAGAAGACAAAATTAAAAGATTTGGGTGTCATTGGAGTGCAGTTTTCTTTTGAATTGTAAAAAGTAAAGTGTTTTTCTGCCTGCTATGGGAATAAAAGTGTATCGGTGTATTTCTGTAATGTGTCAGTAATGTATTCCCAGGTGTGCTTGAAAACCTGTCTAGATACTATTAATGTCTTAGTAAATCCATTTTCATCTGTCACACTGTAGTGTATCCTCTCTGTGTCGCCCTCAACATACAAATATTCATTTTCTTACTTCAAATTAGAGACTTTTAGCATGGGTCAAATACCGTTACAGTGAACTCTGCAGGTGTGTCAAATGCTTCCTGTATCATTTGGTGTGCAATGGGAATCACCTTTCCAGCTCACACATCCTGTGTTGCTTACAGCTCAGGGGCTGGGGATGGCACAGTGTGGATGCAGAACCCTCTCAGGGAGCCAGGATTTCTGCCATCAGTAGCAGCGGGGCTTCTCTGGCTGCAGCTTTTCCCATTCTAGCTGCTTTGCTGTCAGGGCCACTGACCTTGAATAAAGCACTCAAGAGCCTTAGGCGGGAATTTAGCAAGTGTGGATTAAGCTGGATTTGTTAGGAAGAGATACGAATGTTGTATTCGTAGATAGCCAATCAGTGGGGAGGGAGAAGCTAAAGACTGTGGGCCCACCGTACCTGGGTCTGAATCCCAGCTCCACCACTCCTTTGGCAGTGCCAGCTTGCGCGTGTGACTGAAACCGCCCAGTACCTCAGTTTCCTCATCTGTAAAATGGAGATTAAAATGGTACTAAAATTATAGGACTACTGTGAGGATTAAATGACCCGACATATATAATGCATTTGAAACCATGCCTGGCACACAATAAATACTTTATAAACATTTGCTATATCATTGTTGTTTCTTGAGGGAGAAATTGGACATAAAGGCTGGGATTATAAGGGAAAAGGAGGAGGGAGGCAGGGTGTGAAGGTATCAGATAGATACACAGAGATTTAGAATAGGCTTCTATTCCAGGAGAGACTTAGGGTACAGAGCAAGACATCGAGATAGAAGTGCTGTTGTACAGGTGACTCCTGGAAGGATTAGGGACGGACTAAAATGCCCAGAGCTGTTTGTGCCTAGTTATCACCATAGTCACTCTAGAACCTGGGTTGATAGTAGCATAACTTATTCTAGACCTCACTTGCTGAGGTTCTGGCCAGGATTGGCTGAGTTACTCAAAATGAAGAACATCAGTGGGCTGACCTGGACAATGTATGGCAGAATGTAAATCAATCTCCTCCTCTTATTCCTCTCTCTTTTTTTGTTTTTTAAATTAAAAAAAATCTTTTTTTAGAGATGGAGTCTCACTATGTTGCCCAGGCTCAAGCAGAATAGCTATTCACAGGCATGATCCCGCTACTGACCTGCTCTGGGCTGGTTCACCTCCACTTAGGCAACCTGGTGGTTCCCCCCTCCCAGGAGGTCACCATATTGATGCTGAATTTAGCGTGGACACCCAATCAACATAGCACACTCTAGCCCAAAACTCCTGGGCTCCAGCGATCCTCTTGCCTCAGACTCCAGAGTAGATAGGACTATAGGTGTGTGCCATTGTGCCCAGCTCCTCTTACTTTTTTAATGAAAAATTTCAAGTATCTAAAAGTACAGCAACTAGCATAATAAATTTTCATGAACCCATAACTTATCTTTAACAGTTATTAACTCTTGTTTTATTCTTACCCTCATTTATTTCCTTACCCTGAAAATCCCAGACATCGCTACATCTGCATTTCTAAAAGATAAGGACTATTTTTTATTGTGGTAAAATATATATAACAAAATATCTCAACCACCAGGTTGCCTAAGTGGAGGTGAACCAGCCCAGGTCAAAACAGAGAAGGTCAGTAGCGGGATCATGCCTGTGAATAGCTATTCCGCTCGAGCCTGGGCAACATAGTGAGACTCCAAACTAGTTGCACTGCAAACTAGTGCAACCTCTGTGGGAAAATAGTATGGAGATTCCTCAAAGAACTAAAAGTAGACCTACCATTTGATCCAGCAATCCCACTACTGGGTATTTACCCCAAGTAAAAAAAGTCATTTTATCAGAAACACAATTGCGCCAGAATGTTTATTGCAGCACAATTCACAATCCCAGAAACGTGGAATCAACTGAAGTGCCCATTAATTCATGAGTGGATTAATAAAATGTGGTATATGTATACCATGGAGTACTACTCAGCCATAAAAAACGAATTAATACTGTTTGGAACAAATTGGATGGAACTGGAAAGCATTCTCCTAAGTGAAGTATTGCAAGTATGGAAAAACAAACACCACCTGTACTCACTATTAAATTGGAAGTAACTGATCAGCATTCATGTGCATAGACAATGGAAATCATGCCAGGTGGGAGGGGAGGAGGGGTTGGGTGAAATCATACCTAACTGGTACAATATACACTATCTGGATGATGGGAACACTTATAACTTTGACTCAAGCAGTACAAAAGCAATCCATGTAACCAAAACATTTGTACCCCTGTAATATATATATATATTTTTTTTGAGACAGAGTCTTGCTTTGTTGCCCGGGCTAGAGTGAGTGCCGTGGCGTCAGCCTAACTCACAGCAACCTCAAACTCCTGGGCTCAAGCAATCCTTCTGCCTCAGCCTCCTGAGTAGCTGGGACTACAGGCACGTGCCACCGTGCCCAGCTAATTTTTTCTATATATATTTTTAGTTGTCCAGAAGCTTTCTTTCTATTTTTTTTAGTAGAGACAGGGTCTCGCTCTTGCTCAGGCTGGTCTTGAACTCCTGACCTTGAGTGATCCACCCGCCTTGGCCTCCCAGAGTGCTAGGATTACAGGCGTGAGCCACTGCGCCCGGCCTCTTGTATCTTTTAAAATCAATTAGGTCCTCTACCATTTCTATTTTTATCTGTAGTTTATTTGCTGAAGGAACTGGATCCATTTGTCCTATAATATTTCCCACAGTCTGGATTTTGATGAATGCATGCCCATGGTGTCATTTAATATATTCCTCTGTCCCCTGTTATTCCTGTAAATTGGTAGCTTGAGAGACTTGATTGGATTCAGTTTATTTATCCATTCATTCATTCCCATATATTTTGTTTGGCAAAAGTATTTTGGGAGACACATAATATTCTTGCTGCTTGGTTGCAGTGTCATTGACATGCAATCAACTGGACATATTTAAAGTGTATTATTTGATGAGTTTTAGCATATGTATACACTGTGAAACCATTGCTACAATCAAGATAATGAACACAGCCATCAAGAAAAGACCTTCCTTACCAAGGGTAAGCATGATGAGAAGTAAAAGATGTAAGTAGGAGGGAATCTTGGTCTTATCTCACACTGAATTAGAGTAGACCTTCATGAGCCTGTGATTTTCAAACACTTTAGCAATTAAGTAATTTCTTTTAAACAAAATCTTATATAGAACTGTAATACACAATAGAGACAATTAAAGGGGGTGTTTTAATAGTATAAATCTATTTTATGAGCATAATCTATTTTATGAGCATAATCTACTGAGTTTTTCTGCTCTAGAATCTCATATCTAGATTCTAGAGTCTTATTGTGAGAAAGGCTGAGAACATGGTTCTGGTGATCACAAGCATGTGAAGAGTGAAAATAACATTGTTTTACGCAATGTGCGGAGGGAAAAAGAGCAGTATTTGTAAATTAATATTTAGTTTACATTAGATGTGATATTAAACATTAGATGTGATATTAGATGTGATATTAGGTATTGATACATTTATAATAAAGTAACCAATATGATAAAGTATCATTGATTATTGATTTAATCATATCAAAGTGTCATTGATGTAATACAACACTATGAATAGATTTATGCTTATCTTTATGCCACAATTTAAAATAAAAAAATTTTAAATAAGTAAACTGGCTACTGACAATGACAATTATTTAAAATTCCTTTTTATTTTTAATTGTAGTAAAATACATATACCATAAAATTTACCATCTTAACCATTTCTGAGTGTACTGTTCAGTAGTGTTAAGTATATTCACATTGTTGTACAACCAAGCCCTAGACCTCTCTTCATCTTGCAAAACTGAAACTTTGTACCCATTAAAGGTACAAATGAAACAATATACCCTCCCCATTTCCCCCTTCCCCCAACCCCTGGTGAACACCATTCTACTTCCTGTCTCTATGAATTTGACTACTCTAGATATCTCATATAAGTGGAGTCATGCAGTATTTGCCCTTTTGTGACTGGCTTATTTCACTTAGCAGAATGTCCTCAAGGTTTATCAATGTTGTAGTATATGATAGAATTTCCTTCCTTTTTAAGGCTGAATATTCCATTGTATGTATATACTTCATTTTGTTTATCCATTTATATACATTGATAGATACTTGGGTTGCTTCCCCTTTTTGGCTCTTGTGAATACTGCTGCTGTGAACATGGGTGTACAAATATCTCTTTGAGACATTGCTTTCAGTAGTGGATTTCCTTTTGTATTTTGCTTTGGCTGTATAGTATAAAAAAATCTTATTCAGATAAATAGTGGCAAATGGTAACAATTTGTATTAATAGTAGCTTGCCATAGAGTGTTATAAGTCATCTGAATGTAAACTCATTTAGAATCACGTAGAGGAATTATGAGACATTTTAGTTCCAAAGTCAACCATTAGTGATATCTAAAAGCTTCTTTGCTTTTTTCAACCAGTAAGTGTACAGTTTGGAGACTCAATGAAAGGATTTCTAGCCAGTTAAAATTTGTATCTTATGACACAATCTGTGATGTCGTTTAAAGGAACCTTTGACCTCTCACTGTTCTTTTTTTGTAAGATATTCTCTCAAACTTTCAAAACAATCAAATATATTTTATTCTTTTTGAGGACTCCATATTTTGTTTCAGTTTTATTTTTAATATTTCTTTGCAGTTTTTAAACTTGATAGCAGTGTAATTTTATTGCTAAATCGATTGCTCAGAGTGTTAAACATCTATTCAACAAATATTTATGGGATACCTAAGTCTACAATTCACAAATGATAATTCACAAAAGCCACGATCCTTGGCTTAATGGAACTCACAATTTGGTAGGGTTGATGAATAATTAATAAATAAATAAATAACCAGCTGAATAAATAATTACAAACTGTGGGTTTTTATGATAGAAAAGAACAGTCTGCTGTAAGAATAATAGGGGTGACTGCTTTAGCCTAAACAGGCAGGGAAGGCCTCTCTGAAGAGATGACGTTTAAGATGAGTGCTGATGGTTAGAAAGAATCTGCCATAATTTGGGAAAAGAGCATTTCAGACAACGGGCGCAGCATGGGCAGTGATTCTACAACATGAAAGAGCTTGACATGTTTGAAAAACTGAAGCAAGATCCATGTGGCAGAAGCATATTCAGCGTATTAATTTCCTATTGCTGCTGCAACAAATTACCACAAACTTAATGGCTGAAAACAATATAAATTTATAGTTCTGGAGGTCAGAAGTCTGACCTGAATCTTAAGGGGCCAGAATCAAGGTGTCACCAGGGCTGTATTCCTTCTGCAGGCTCTAAGGGAGAATCAGTCTCCTTGCCTTTTCCAGCTTCTAGAGGGGCTACCTGTATTCCTTGGCTCATGGCCCCTTTCTCCATCATCAAAGTATATCACTCCAACATCTGCTTCTGTCCTCGCATCTCCTTCTCTGACTTTAACTCTTCTGCCTCCCTTTTATAAGAATCCTTGTGATTGCATTGGGCCCACCTGGGTAATCCAGGATAATCTCCCCATCTCAAGATCTTTAATCACATCTGCGAAGTCTGTTTTGCCACGTAAGATAACATTCACAAGTTCCAGAGATTAGGATGTGGAAATTTTGGGGGCTGTTTTTCTGCCTACATGTTCAGGCAGTGGAGAAATGAGAAACAAAGCTATATAAGCAAGTGTACTATGTTAAGGCCCCACGATATTTTGCCTTAAACAGGATAGAAGGTTATTTATCTTTCGTGTAATGATCCTGAGGAAGGCAGTCCAGGGCTGGGAGGATGGCTTTGCTCCACAAGGTGTTTGGTGCATTCTGTCACGTTGCACTGCCAGCTTCAACACGTGGCCTGGGACGGTTATGAGTCTAAACTCCAGCCAGTGGAAAGGGGGAAAGGGATAACAGGACAACACACCCGTTCCTTTCATAGGCATATAGGCATGACCCAGAAGAGGCATGTAACATTTCCACTCACATTACCTTTTTTTTTTTTTCTTTTTCTAGAAACAGGGTCTCACTCTGTTGCCCAGGCTGGAATGCAGTGGCACGATCATAGCTTGCTATAACCTCAAACTCCTGGAGCTCTAATTTTCAAATATTTTTGTAGAGACAGGGGTTTTCCTGTGTTGCCCGGGCTGGATTTGAACTCTTGACCTCAAGCAATCCTCCTGCCTCAACCTCCAAAAGCGCTGGGATTATATAGGTGTAAGCCATTGTGCCTAGCTCTGATCAGTGTTTACTAAGCATTTTTTTTTTATTTCAGGGTATTGTGAGGGTACAAATATTATGGTTACACTTTATGTCTTTGCCTCACCCAAGTATGGGTTAAAGGCATGCCCTTCCCTCCCTACAGTGCTCCCCGTGTCCTTTAGTTGTGGATTTATCCCCCTATCCCCCTAATCCCTGGAGAGTATTACTGCCATGTGATCACCCTAGTGTTCATCAGTTAGTACCAATTTGATATGAGCTTTTAATGGAAATATGCTCTATATACAGAGAAATACACAAATCATAACTAAAAAGCTTGATGAATTTTCCTAAAGTGAACAAGCCAGTGTCACCAGAACCCCAGATGCCCTTTGTGCTGCCTCAGTCTCTATCCCTTGGGAGTAACCACTCCCCTGACTTCTAACACGATAGATTAGCTTTGCCTGCTTTCGAACATTATGGAAATAGTATCATATAGTACATGCTCTTCTGTAGCTAGATTCTTTCTCTCAACATTTTGTTTGTGAGATGCATCAGGTTATGTGTAGTTGTAATTTATTTTCCTTACTGTACAGTATTCTATTTTGTGAATATACTACAATGTTCTTATCCATTCTACTCTTGATGGGCATTTGGTTGTTTCTGATTTTTGGTTATTATGAATAGTGCTGCTATAAACATTCTTGTACATACCTTTCAATGGATATTTGTATGCATTTCAGTTGGGTATGGAACTAGACATGGAATCACGGCCTCATAGGGAATGCTTATGTTCAATTTCAGTGGATACTGACAGTTTTCCAAAGTGTTTAAACCAACTTACTTTTCCCCCAGCAATGCAGGAGAGTTTTAGTTGCTCTACATCCTTGCTAGCACTTGGCATTGTCTATCTTTTTGATTTTATAATAGCTATTCTGTGAGTATGTAGTGATATGGCATAGTTTTAATTTGCATTTCCTTGATAGCTAAGTGTGGCCCCTTTCCCTATATTTATCACTCTCATTGTATATCCTCTTTTGTGAAGTGTTTGATCAAGTCTTTTGCTCATTTTTCTGTTGAATTGTCTGCTTCTTTCTAATACGCTTTTCTCTATGTGCATTGTGGCATCTTGCTTTGAAAGATCCTATGTGTACTTATATAATCAGATTTAAATTTTGTTTGCATAATTTTTCCAATAACATTAAGCTGTTTAATTTATGCTGAAAGGGCTAAGAGCCTTATTTTTATGCTCACTGTGTGTTGTTTCAAAATGATGTTGTAACTTGGCAAGGACCACAGAACTATTTTGAAAAATTTCCCTGCTTCAACTATGCTGATGACTTGTGCACTGTTTTAACACGATAAAAGCTTAGTGCCTATAACAAATTCAGCCACCATTTTATTCTGCCTTTAAATGACATCGTGAGAGCATTTTAGGTACATTATTTTCATTTTATGTACTGCCAATTGCTAGAGAAAGATTCATTTGATTCCAATATGCTATTTTTTGTTGTTTCATCTCCAGCCCAATCAATCTCATCACCCCTATCACTGAGTTTTTGTTTAAAATGTCCTGTTTTTAATCTATAATCCATTTCTGGCTTTACAGGTAATAATTTGAAACCATCTGAAAAAATTGTAAATAATAATAGCCCACAGAGACTGTTGTGGACCAGGCACAGTTCTGTGCTTTAACTCATTTAACCCATGTGAGGTAGGTGCTGTTAGCACTTTCATTTTACAGATAATGAAACTGAAGCCTGGGAGAAGTAACATGGCAAAGTCACAGTGCTGATAAGTGGGAAACTCAGGATTTGAACCCTGATGCCTAGCCCTCAGTTCCCCCAGCCCCTTTATCTGGCTCTGTCAGCTTGATATGGCTAATTTCCTACTACCAGCATGCTCATTGGCACACTTCACATTTTTTCCATTTACTGATAGCACTATTGGGTGCGTGGAAACCCAACTATAAGCAAATGTTTGACTTGTCTAGATCCTCAAGGTTGGCCAGATGCATCCCATCTGCTGGGGTCCTTGTAGTCGGAGGTCAGACACAGGGATGTGGCTCGCTCTTCTTATTCTCCTCCACAAAGCATGGGCAGCACATTTGTACTCTTCTGCTTCTTTCTTACATGGGTCAGAGCCTGACCCTCTTGCATACAGCATTGGAAACTAGGCTGTCTCTCTTTTTTTCCCCTCTTGTCTCACATTTGGATTTGGGGCAGAGAGAGACCCATTTTGGACCTTGAGCCTCAGCAATGCTTTCCACCCTAGATACGAGAGCTCTGTATCAGTATTTTGGGCATAAACCCAGCTAATGACAAAGCTGTGCTGTGACTTCCCATTTGCTGCTATCCCTAATGTAAATCTCAACGGGATAGCGGCAATGTTTTTGCCCTTACAGATGATGTTGGGGTTTATTAAATATGATTTTCATTTAGAAAGTAGAGCCCCTGGGTGGCTCTTATCTTTGTTTTGGGAAACAAATTGGCCCTTCTCTAGTGTTCTGAATATTAACATAGAATTGGGTATGGAATTCTGTCTTGGACCTCATCCAAAAGATTCTAATTATCAAGGCATGCTGACGACCAGGTATAAAGTAGTTTTGCCTAAAAGGTGGTCCTATCGTCTAGACCCTAAGCATAATGTTAGAATAAAGCTGTGCTTGTTTATTTGTTTCTTCTCATGACTGTGACTTCTTTTTCTTTTTTTTTTTTTTAAAAAAAACCAGATACTGGCCGGGCGCGGTGGCTCACGCCTGTAATCCTAGCTCTCTGGGAGGCCGAGGCGGGCGGATTGTTTGAGCTCAGGAGTTC
>NW_012150841.1:6554460-6554925 GCF_000956105.1 Propithecus coquereli
TTTTTTTTTTTTGATTGTGGCACTGATAGCTCTGTTCAGAGCACCATAAGTATGAGTTTGTCTAAATTGTATTTAGTGGGAATTATTAAGTGGAGACCTTGAGAGTCAGGCTCACTGTGTGGAATTTGCTCTCTAACCTGTCGTGGTTTACTAGCATTTTTATGAGCTGATTAGTCCTTCAGGATTCGCTCTGTGAGGCCACACTTTTTATGTGTGTCCAGGAAAGACCACTGTGCTTGAGCAACAAATAGAGCCCAATGTGGGTGGCTTAAGTTATGAGAACTGACATCCTAACAATGAAAAATAAGGAGTTTATCAAGAGCCATTTGTTGCCTCTGGATCTTGTATTTTTTTCACTCTTTTTTTTTTCTTTTATTTCAGCATATTATGGGGTACAGATGTTTAGATTACGTGTGTTGCCCTTGGTCCCCCCCCCCAAGTCCGTGTTTCAAATATGTCCATCCT
>NW_012150841.1:6557010-6598577 GCF_000956105.1 Propithecus coquereli
TGAATAGAAGTGGAGATAGAGGGCAGCCTTGTCTGGTTCCGGTTCTAAGTGGGAATGGTTTCAATTTTTCCCCATTCAATATGATATTGGCAGTGGGTTTGTTCACTCTTAATTCTATGAGTTGTTCCAGTTTTACCAAGTGTTTAGCTTTCTTGAAAAGTGGGAATGAGCTCAAGAATGTTATAGTAGAATAGCAATATCTTACCCCCCACCCCTTAAGAGACATTTTTCTTCTCATCTACTTTGTTCTGATTCTGTGATCTTTGCTAATGGACTTTGGGTGAGGGAATACTTTATGATTTATTTGACAATCAATCCAGAAGTTTCCACTAGGTATTATAGTGAAAGAGAAAGATCAATTTCCTAAGACACAAGGTAAAAATTATTTGATTCCAGCATGAGTAATTTTATAATAGAATGACCTCCCTTGCTGTACAACATTCTTTTATTTTCAAGTCTTTATTAATTTATCAAAAATGAAAAACTTTGAGACAGTATTTTTATGTTTGGCAGGTCCATTTTCTTTTCAATGTCACACAATAAATTACTGTGACATGAACATCTCTGGGTCCCACTTTGATACAGATAGAATTGTATTAACAGTAAGAATCCAGATTTCTCAGCTCACAAAGGACTTCTAGCCTTCATACAGCCTCTGTCTCCCCAAAAGAATTTCTGGTAGTCATTAGGAAGAGGCTCACAAGCGCTTATGAACCATCATGCAGCATCAGCCATACTGTTTCTTTCAACTTCCTCCTCGTCGATGGCTTTTGCTTATGATGCTACATGATGGAGCCTCTGGTGCTTCTTGTGGGAATCCCAAAGGGACTGTCTTGAAGCTCACAGAGGCACTCACCCTTGGGAGCCATGGTGGGGCTTTATGGAGTACAGAGACCACCCTTTCTCCAGCTCTGTTTTGTGCCCTGTCACCAGAGAGACCAAAGAATTGCTTTTGTTCCCCCCAAGTCATGCCCCATAGAATCTCTAATGAAAACGGCCCTTTCGATTTTTCCCTGTACTTCTCTTGATTGGAGCTCAGGCTCTGTCTGCTGAGGCCTGTTGGAGAGCTAGTACCAGGACATTCTCTATTTTCCCTCCTATCTCTTATTCCTGCCTTTAGTACCAGCGCTTAACCACTCCCGCTTAATTAAAAACGTGTATCAACACACACACAAATAGACACCTTTGTGTGTAGGGGGGCTTTGCTGGTCTTTCAAGACACATAGTCTTATATTGGTCAGGACCCATGCTCTGGTTAAGCGGCCTAGATTGGAGCTCTTCCAGGTCTCCATGTCAAAACCTTTGTACCTGGAGAAGGTGATGAACACTGGGAGGAGGCTTGAGAATTTCTGTTATATCCCCTATGAGCAGCCTGCTTAGCTGTTCTGCCTGCCACTGTAATTCTCTTCCTGATTCTCCTCCTTTTGGTTCCTCTCTCCCTTTCTTTGGATGAAGCATAACTCTGGTGAAATGTGTTAGTGTTCAACCTGTTTTATGTTTTGCTTCAGAGAAAGTTAGCATTTCACTCTTCCCTGTCCTTTCTTCAGTGCATTTAAGACACAAGCAGATCACATTGGTAATATTTTGAATGTGGCCATCACAATTTAGGTGATACTACCTTCCTCTCATTGCCCATGGTGCAGGACGGGTTGGACTGCAGTTGTTCTCACATTTGGCTGTACATTAGAATCACCTGGAGGGCTTGAGAAAACTACCAATGCCTGGGTCCTGCCTCTTCCAGAGGTTCTCATTTAATTGGCCTGGGGCCCAATAAGGACCATGTATCAGACTAAGTCTTGATGCTGAAGAGATAGAACATCTGAGGGAACCCTGAACTTTGATCCCAGGGACCACTTAATCTGTCAGAAATCACCATACACATCCTTGGTCTAGCATTGACTCTTGATCTGTTTTACAAATAATAATAATAATGATAATAATAATAAATCTGGGAACAACAAAATAGCTGGTCCAGAATGAAACTGCTGGCATCCAATTTAGCACACTTAAAACAGCCCATTTTATGAACACACAAGTTTTCCAAATTTCATTCTCATTATCATACCTCTCTAGTTTTCTTTCTTTTCCTGTGGAGAATATTCTCTGAAAACTCACAAGAATGGAATGAAGATGAGGTTGGTAACATCCATATGCAGTAGAATATGACATTTTTCTGGGATTTGTGTAAGTTTAAATTAAGAACACACCTGCATACATGTCAGAAATAGGCCCCCATCCAATACTGTATAAATAGGTCATTATTACAGTTGAATGCTATGATGGTTTCCACACAAGAAAGCAGTAGGGATTTGAATAGGGAAAGGTAAGGCTGATGTGAATAAAACTGCCCCCACAGTCCTGAGGATTCTGAATGTTTTTCTGGTGTGTGAGGTCAACACATATGTACAGCAGGGGTTCGGGGAGTTCAGCATTGCAGCAGCTCTGTGGATCTTCTTGGTATGTACATGCACATGTTGACACGGCAAGAGAAAGCATCACAGCACTAACTCAGATTGTGAGATAATTATGACTTATTCATAGCACTGCAGGCCGATTACAATAATGATTACATTTCTGTAACAGTTTCCTCCCATCCTCCTTCCTGTCCCCGGGAAGCTTTACTCATTTATTTTCACCATGTGCCCATAGTTTAGTTGCATTCGTTTCTTTGAACCACAAAGGCATGAACCAAAGGAAAAAAAGTTGCTACTCAAGTTAATGAAATAAGACAGAATTAAAACAGACCTAAAAATCATTTGCCTTTACCTGGTTAGATTTTATTAGGTCATGAGAGAGCCATAAATACTCACTTAGTGTAGCTTCCTTTAAGCTGGCCTTAGTAGGTACAGCAACAAAGAAAGGCTGAAAGAATGATGTGGGTCCAGTCACAGAGGAAAGATCATATGTTGTTAGATTTCTCTTTGAAGGTCCTGGATTGGTGAGAAAAGATAGCATTGGGGAGCATACTAATGCCTTCTCTTGGAAACTTCAAACAAGCAGGGGAATATAGCCACTTTACAAAGTGGCTTAGCAGTATTTACTAAAGCTGAACATACACCTACCCTATGATCCAGAAATTACACTTCTAGGTATATACCCACAAGAAATGAGTACACATGTCCATCAAAAGAAATGCATTACAAGAATATTAATAGCAGTGTTATTCATAATAGTCTCAACTTAGAAACAGCCTAAATGCCCATTAATAGGAGAACAGATAATTTATAATATGTACATGCAATAAAATACCACTCAGCCAAAAACAAATAAAAAAACCAGCCAACCAACCAGCCAACCTCTACTGATTTTCACAGACATTATGGAAGAGGCCAGGCACAAAAGAGTACAGACTGTGTGTTCATTGATATGAAGCTCAGGAAGAGAGAAAACAAATAGATGATGATAGAAGTCAGAATAGTGGTTATCCTTGAGGGTGAGTATTGACTGAGAGAGGGGGCATGAGAGAGCCTTCTAGGTGCTAGGAATAGTCTAGATCTTGGTTTGCCCACATGTGTACATATGGCAAAATGTATTGAGCTGTACATTTGAAATTAGAGAACATTCCGTACTGTATGTTGTACCTCGATTAAAACAAAACAAAGACAAAAACATAACAATTATAGATAGGGAGAGGCATTGATGTCAAAATGTTACAATAAGAAACAGTCAAGAATTATGTAAAGATGAGCTGGGCACTGTGGCTCACGTTTGTAATCCTAGGCGGGCGGATTGCTTGAGGGCAGGATTTGGAGACCAGCCTGAGTAAGAGTGAGATCCCATCTCTACTAAAAATAGAAAAAATTAGCTGAGTGTGGTGACACACGTCTGTAGTCCCAGCTACTTGGGAGGCTGAGGCAGGAGGATCACTTGAGCTGGGAGTTCGAGTTTATGGTGAGCTATGATGACGCCACCGCACTCTAACCCAGGCAACAGAGGGAGACCCCGTCTCAAAAGAAAAAAAGAAATATGTAAAGTAAAAAAAAAAAAAAAAGTAAAGGTTGATTACATTATTTGTACTGAAATAATTTTATTTCAATGACAAGGACTTGTTTTTATGTGTTGATAAATTACTAGCTGTCAAAATGATCATCTGGTAGGCAATTAGTAAAATAAATCTGTATTCTTCTTTATCCCTTTACCAATAAGATAATCATTTGATTTTGTATTTATTATAAAGATATTTGTGGCTGACTGTTCTGGTTGACTAACTAGGAGCCATTCCTAACCTTTTATCTGTTGTAGACTTTTTATTATAGCTGTTGGAAAAACCAGAGAGTCACTTTGTCAGCCTCTGTTTCACACCTTGCACCTAGATTCTATCTCTTGATGGGAGAGCAGTCGAAGAATTTGTAGACATGTTTTACAACTGCCACGTCATCTACAAGTGATATAAATTATTATGCATTTTCAGCTTTTAATCTCTGTATTTTAACTAGGAGAAATGGGAAGTCCGGTACAACCTCCTTGAGTTCCACCATGCCTCCATTTAATTTTGGCCTGTAGATAGTCTTATGAGCTGATAAGCTAAGAAGGTGGAGGAGAGCTGTGCAGGAGGCAAACCAACTGTGTCTGCCAGAGATTTCTCTTCTGGATCCTTGAGTGTGGCCTTTTGACTGAATCCAAATTTTACAGAACAAATCCTTTTAATAGAGGGATTTGTTCTGTGAAGTTTGGATTAGGTCAAGGGGCTGCACTTGGGGATCTGGAGGGCTACATGTAGCCTTGAGGCTACAGGTTCCCTACTCCTGGATGGGGCAAACAAACAGCTCTTTACAAAAAGGGCTAATAGGCAATAAGTAGAGTTTTGAAAATAAAACCATATTTTTTATAGAGAATTAATGCACTCTTGTAATTAAATAGCTTTAGAATTTGCCTAATCTGAAGGATGGATAAGATATAAATAACTTAGATCTCTGGGATAATTGGATCATGCCCACTGAACTATTAAAAGAGGAGGGGGGGCTCCCACATTCCTTTTCTTATTTTCTTGAGTGTAAAATAAGCCAGAGTAGGCTTCTTAGTTCTTACCATTTTGTAGAAGAATAAGGCTTTGAACACAAAATCTGCTTTTCTTTTTTTTTTTTTTGAGACAGTCTCACTCTGACGTCCTGGGTAGGGTGCAGTGCTGTCATCATAGCTCACTGCAACGTCAAATTCCTGGGCTTAAGGGATCCTCCTGCCTCCCAGATAGCTGGGACTATAGGTGCGTGCTACTGCACCTGGCTAAGTTTTTCCATTTTTGGTAGAGACAGGGTCTTGCTCTTGCTCAGGCTGGTCTCGAACTCTTGACCTCAACCACTGTTTCAATCCATTTGTATACAAGAGGGAACTGTATGGTGCAAGAAGGATTTTATAAATTGTGGATCATTAAACTTTCTTTTTTTCTTTTTTCATAATTTTCCCTTTTATACTAGCACCGTATAGCTAGTCCATAAGTGCACTTACTACCAAATCCCAGGGAAGAAAGTGACCAGGCATTAGTATTTATTTGTTCCCTAGTTTTATTTTTTTAAAAACTTTTTAAATTGAAGTATGTTATACACACAGAAAGCTGTACTCATAACAAACTGAGCACACTATGTGTGCCACGAACAGAGCAAATATTGGTTTCTCCTATGCTGATGTCCAACCATTTATATAGGGGACGTCAGTAAGTCATAATATCTACTCCTTTTTTGTACTTACATTTTAAATGGAGATCAAAGTAAACACTTCACTTCTTTCTGAACATTAGTTACATAATCACTGGGTCTATTTATTAAATAGATAAACCCTACACCAAAAATATTATGGATTAACATTTCTTTAGATAAGAAATATATATTAGTCACAATCAGATGTAAAAACTGAAACTCTAGATACAACTAAACTCATATTTTTATTCTATTTCTATTCTTTGTCTTCATTTTTCTTTTCTTGACATTCTCTATATTATGTAAAACAGTTTTTACCCTTTTACTTTCTATATTTTGAAGAATGTTAATAAATAAAAGATGTGAAAACCAAATTGCTATTCAAGTACAATTGTTTCCAATTATACCAGGAACTAAACAGAACCCAGCAATTCACAGCTTCTTAGGGGGAAAGTAGCTCAGCATTATTCAATCTTGTACAAAAGAAATAGAGAAACAAAAAAGGGAAAAAAGAGGGAAATTCAGAGATTGATAAATATGACGACAGGTTAATATTATGAACAGACGGACGTAAGAAGGCTCTGAAAAATTGTCGTCAAACTCGGCTTTCTTTGCTTCATTTCTAGTGTCATCAAATCATCTGACTTATTGGGGGCTTTAGTCATTTCTTGCTTTTTATTCATTTCTTTGTCTTCCTTTGATCAACTGGTAATATACAGTATCCTTATACTGTATACTAATTTCAAGACTGATTACAACAGCTATAAATTTCTCATGTATAGAGGGAGGTAAATAAAAGACTGGCAAGTCTCAGTGTTGGGGATTTTAAACCACCCCAAACAATCAAGTGTGCCAAAAGGCTTCAAGAAATAAAACTGTTGTTAACTTTCCTTTCTATATAGGTTTAAAGGAAAAAAAGTTAATCTAATGATTCTGAAATGACTGCCAGAGATACTTCTCTCCTGCAGTGATATAGGTAGATAAAATAGAATGCTATTTTCAGATGAACTGATATAGCACTGGGTATTTTGATGAGGGTACCTCTTTTTGATTGTATGTTAGGAACAGAGATGGACAAGTGTCCTACACCTTTATGAAGTATTGTGGTTTGTAAGTTATAGAATAACTTGTTAATGCATTGGATTTGGAAGATGTATTAGTCAGCTTTAGCTGCAGTAATGAATAGCTCCATTATTTTAGTAGCTAACAAAAATACTTCTTTATCTATTGGGGCCTGCTGGTTGGCTTGGCTTTGCTGGGCTCAGCTGGGCTTGGATCGAGGCTTTGGGCCTGATTCAGGTCTGCTCTATATCCATGGGATACAGACTAAAGAACAGCAGTAATCTGAGATACGCTTTTTGGATGGTGAATGATAGAAGCTCTGTATTTAATGGTGGAAGCTTGCCATGCCTCTTAAAACTTCTACTCATAAAAGATACACTGTCACTTCTATCTACATTTTATTGCTCAAAACAAGTCACAAGGCTAGACATAAAGTCGATTGGATTTTGCAATCTCTATTGGAAAGTCAAATGGCAAAGGCTGTGGCTTTATAATCCTGTTACAGGGAAGGAATAAAGAGTTGGGAACAATAATCCAAACTATCACAGAAGGCTTCCATTAGAGAAAGGTCCTCCATTAGTGGAGTGCGATTTTTTTTTTTTTTTGAGACAGAGTCTCACTGTGTTGCCCGGGCTAGAGTGCCGTGGCGTCAGCCTAGCTCACAGCAACCTCACACTCCTGGGCTCGAGCAATCCTTCTGTCTCAGCCTCCCGAGTAGCTGGGACTACAGGCATGCGCCACAATGCCCGGCTAATTTTTTCTATGTATTTTTAGTTGTCCGATTAATTTATTTCTATTTTTAGTAGAGACGGGGTCTCGCTCTTGCTCAGGCTGGTTTCGAACTCCTGAGCTCAAACAATCCGCCCGCCTCGG
Organism: Propithecus coquereli; assembly: GCF_000956105.1. Taxonomy (NCBI): domain Eukaryota; kingdom Metazoa; phylum Chordata; class Mammalia; order Primates; family Indriidae; genus Propithecus; species Propithecus coquereli. Next base: position 6,564,579 of record NW_012150841.1, read on the forward strand.
CCTCCCAGAGTGCTAGGATAGTGGAGTGTGATTTTTGTCTTTTCCCCACAGCTTAGATAATCTGACATGAGGTAAGGACTTTATAAATAACAATTTTAATTTTTAAAGCATATTTAGGAACACTAAGATTTAGAATAGCTTGAACTTAAGATGAATAGCTTGAAGTAATTCATATAGTGGACTATATGAGTTACGTAGTCAACAGGGTCTTAGTAAGTCTTTGCTGCTGCTTACCATTATGCTAGATGTATGTGAAGGTATTAAACATCCAGGCAAGTGGAAACAGTGTTGAACAACAGGGCGTGGTGATTTCTCTTGCATCCTCTTAGATGAAATTTGGGATTTCAGTCCTGAGGAGGAGTGTGAGCACCCATCCTCCCACACTGACAATGTGCTGCCATCATGAGCAATCCATCTGGAGGATACATGTCTACCATTTAAGAGGATGACATAATGATGAGTCTAAGCACGGCTCACTGAATCATCCTTCTGTGAGCAATACGCGGGCCTACCTATATCTCAAACTCACATGAGCTCTTCACCAGGCAGGAGGGAGAGAAGAGTTTAGCTGGTGTTTGCTGAGGAGATTTGGCCCCCTCCTCTTTGCTCATGCCTAAATAAAAGGACACAACAGGCCCATACTCCTACCTTTTTTTTATTTTGGGGGGGCAGGAAATGGCCTAGCACTTCCCTTTTCCACTGAGATGAATTTTCTAACTATAACTTGAGTTCTTCCAACATTGTCAGCCAATGCCATTCAGTCAGTGTGAAAAGAAGAGAACAATGAGTGCAGGTGACCAGTGGATCATTCTGCAATGAAGTTGAAAAGCAAGATCAAGCCATGGGCTCACATGAGACTTGGAAATCTCCCTCAAATTCCTATTTGGAAAACATTCAGTTTGCCTAATGAATTTCTCTAAAAAAGGCATTCCGGCCAGGTTTTCAGAAATGGAATAAATGACCTAATTTTTATTTCGACCAGAATCAGAATCCAGTCCCTGTCCGTAGAAAAATAAGCCTAGAAGAGAGCTACAGCAGCCATCCATTTAACTTCTGTTTCTAAACAGGATGGCCTCCAAGCCACTGTATGCTAAGACTCTCTGGGTTTATCCCGGATTTTCTGCTGGGCAGGGCACTGCACAGCTTGCCCTGTAACTGCTGCAAAGCAGGTTTAACTCCACTCTCAGAAAACCCAGCTGTGCTTTGTGTGAGGCCATTCTGTGGATAAAGAAATTGGCTTGCTAGATGCAGTTTTATAGGTAGGTGTAGACGAACAGCCGTAATTACACATATTAGGGTGTTTCCTGCCACTATTTGTTAATAGTTTGAATTGGGGTATTATATTTTCTAGTGTGGGTTTCCTTTTAATTAGGATTTTAGCCTTATTTGGAATCAGGGACTCTTTTAAGAGTAAAAGAGATAGACACTCACCCCCCTCACCACCAAATTCACATATATATGTGCTTCAGACATTAAATTTCAGGGGTTCACAGAACCACTGAAGTTATGGCCCCAGATTAAGCGTCCCTCCTTTAGATCCTTCTACTTAATATCATTCATTTTAGGCTATTCAGTGGATGGAAAGACAGCTTACTGAAGGGACAAGGTGTAGCCAGTTGGGCTACAAAACTGACACTATTATTTACTAGCCCCAGAACCTCTCTGAGCCAAGAGTTTCTTCATTTGTAAAATGGAGAGCACTGTAGTACCCTCTCAGAGTTGTTGTGAGAATAAAATGAGTCCATTTCCCTGGCATTTGAATAAGTGGGTGGTAAAGCAATGGCAGCAATTATTGCTGTTATTGATATATTGACATTGTTATTATGTTAGAGATCCAACAAATGGAAAGCACATTTGAACATCTCACAACAGAAGTTTGAATCAAACAATGCTTTTAAGGTTGCTGCCTTCTCTTGAGGCAGCCAGTACACTTAAGTTTTTGCATAACTCTTGGTGTCCTCCTCCATGGCAGACTGCTAGGCCCCCATCATCTCTAAACACTGTGCTAGTTAAGCATTTAGAACAAAATGCCTGACACATAGTAGATGCTCAATAAAAATGGATCATTGTGATTATTATTACTGTTGTTATTACTGTTGCTGCTTCATAGGACATTCTCCAGTGAGACCTTAGTTTCAGAGGAAAGAGGGTCTCAAGGTGATTTTTTTCAAGGAGGAAAGAATATCTTAAAATCATGCCATATGGGGAACAAAAAAGTAGCTTTTTACACCTTCCTTTTTCCCAATATCTTATAAAAATTTATTTGCCTTCCATTTATTTCACTCAAGATAGGCTGGAATACAGAGGCTCAGCATCCTCTCAGGGACTAATGGCAATTTTTAAATAATGGTTGCTGGAACAGCCCTTGGCAAAAGTGTCAGTCACTCAACCTCCACTGCTGGGTGGGGCTGGCTCTAAGTTCTCCTAGCTAAGAAGCCTGTGTGTTGAAGGTCCCTCTCCCCTTTTCTCTGGCCATGCTTGTTCTCAAGATCTCATTTCTCTTAAATGTACAAATAACTAAACACAGATAAAAGTAGGAGCACTAACCATGCTTATATTTTAATCAGAATTAAAGTCCAGGCTTGTGTCTTTGTACACCTAGAACCTGGCAAGGGCTCAATAAATATCAAATGAATAAAGAAAAGAAATTCAAATGGGTAGAATATTAGTTTTTAGTCAGTAGGAAGATCAATTTTGGGTGGAGGGACTTTTTGGTGCCCTGAAATCCCATGGTTTTCTCTTGCCCTGAATCTCCTGGTTGTGGCATTTGGATACCACTCTATTATTACTGTGATTTTTGAACTTGAAACTCTATTTGTCCTCCCTGTTCCAGGGTAGCCACAGATTTGCTAACATAGTAAGCTTTTTTCGAGGTTCCAGGTTATGGTAAGGTCTGACTTAAGACATTGTACTGGTTGGTTATTGCTGCCTAAAAACTGTCCCCAGACATAGTGCCTTCAAACAACAGCTGTGGGTGTTTTTTTTTTTTTTTTTTGCTCAAGTTTTTGTAATCTAGGCTGAGCTCAGTTGGGTGGTTCTTCTGTTAGCTTTCCAGTGTTTACTTATATGGTTGCATTTAGCTGATGAGTTGGCTGGGGAGTGGGCATCTCTCTCTGTCTTTCTCTCTCTCCCTTCCCCAACTCTCTCTCTCCATGTAGTCTCAGGTTCTCTCCCTCCCCATGTAGCCTCTCCACATGGTATCTCTAGTGGGGCAGCTGGACTTTCACATGGTGGCTCAGGGCTCCCCAGAGCACACAAGTGGAAGCTGCCATGCCTTATTAAGGCTTAGGCCTGGAACTGGCACAGCATAATTTCCATTGCATCCCCTTAGTTAAAACAAGTCATGGGACCAGCTGGTATATTTTTAAAGTGAGGGGACTACACAGGGTGTGAATACAACAAAGTGTGGTTCATTGGGACCCACCTATGCATCAGACTACCGTAGACACATTAGACTCTCTTGCTGGGAGCAGAGAGATTATAAGGAATGAAGAGAAACAGTTCTACAAAGGCATAGAGTAGGAACCAGGATACATTTCTTTTCCTGCCTAGGTTATAACCCATAAAAACCTTTCAAGTGGAGGAGCATGAGAAGCAAAGTATGCAGGCCATGGTCTTCCAACTCTGACATGCCAAAATCCAGTCTCAAATAGTACAAAACAGGTCTGCATCCTACCATTATACAGCTTAATTTCTGGTTAAAACCTGTTTGATGTGGCTTTAGGATGAGCGGGGTACAGACTTTTCTGCTCTGACAAATAAAAAATCACATTGTACCTGTACTTATGAAGCTTTTTTTAAAAAAATTTATTTTTATCATGTATATTTAAGGTATGCAACATGATGTTTTGATACAGATATACAGAGTGAAATGATTATTATGGGTAAGCAAATTAACATATCCATCACTTTCCATAGTTCTTTTTTATGGCAAGAGCACCTAAAATCTACTCTGTTAGCACATTTTTAGTATACAATACAGTATTATTAACTATAGTCTTCATGCTGTACATTAGATCCCTAGGCCTTTTCATCTTACATCACTGCAAGTTTGTACCCTTTAATTTAATTCTCCCTATTTCCTTCCCCTCCTTTCCCCTGCTAACCACTGTTCTACTTTCTGTTTCTATGTATTCCACTTTTTTTTTTTTTTTTTTTTAGATTCCATATATAGGTGAAATCATGCAGTATTTTTCTTTCTGTGTCTGGCTTATTTCACTTACCATAATGTCTTCCAGGTTCATCCATGTTGTCTCATTTTGTTGATTGTTTTCTTTGCTGTGTAGAAGCCTTTTAGTTTGATATAGTTTCACTTGCTTGTTTGTGCTTTTGTTGCCTGTGCTTTTGATGTCATATCCAAAAAAATCATTCCCAAGTTCAATATCAAGGAGCTTTCCCCCTATGCTTTCTTTTAGGAGTTTTATGATTTCAGGTCTTATGTTTGGGTTTTAGGTCTTTAATACATTTCGAGTTGATTTTTCTGTATGGTATAGGATAGAGGTCTAGTTTCATTCTTTTGTATGTGGATATCCAGTTTTCCCAGCATTATTTATTGAAGAGACTTTCCTTTCCCCATTTTGTCTTCCTGGTGGCCTTGTTGAAGATTAGCTGACAATATATGCTTGGCTTTATTTTGGGCTGTTTATTCTAATCCATTAGAATAATGGATTATGTCTGTTTTCATGCCAGTACTATACTGTTTTGATTACTATAGCTTTGTAATATAATTTGAAATCAGAAAGTGTGATGCCTCCAATTTTGCTTTTCTTTCTCAAGATTATTTTGGCTACTTGGAGATTTTTTGTGGGTCCATACTAATTTTAGAATTGTTTTTCCTGTTTCTTTGAAAAGTGCTATTGGAATTTTTATAGGAATTGTGTTGAATTTATATGTAGCTTTGAATTGTATGGACACTTTAATAATATTAATTCTTCCAATCTATGAACACAGGATATCTTTCCATTTATTTGTGTCATCTTCAATTTCTTTCATCAATGTTTTATATTAATAGTTTACAGTATACCGATCTTTCACTTCCTGGGTTAAATTCATTCCTAAATATTTTATTCTTGCTGATGCTATTGTAAATGGGATTGTTTTCTTGATTTCTTTTTCAGATAGATCTTTATTGGTACAAAGAAATGCAACTGATTTTTATATGTTGATTTTGTATACTGCATCCTTACTTAACTCATTAATTCTAACAGTTTTTTTTGTGAAGTCTTTAGGATTTTCTACATATAGGTTTATGTCATCTGCAAACAGGGATACTTTTATTTCTTCCTTTCTAGTTTGGATGCTTTTTATTTCTTTATCTTGTTTGATTGTTTTTACTAGAACTTTCAATACTGTGTTGAATAGAAGTGGCAAGACTGTATGTCCTTGCCTTGTACCAGATCTTTGAGGAAAAGCCTTCAGTTTTTCCTTATTGATTATGATATTAGCTGTGGGCTTTTCATAAATGGCCTTTATTATGTTGAGGAAATTTCATTCTTTACCTATTTTTTGAGAGTTTTTTATCATGAAAGGATGTCGAATTTTGTTAAATACTTTTTCTGCATCTATTGAAATGATCATGTGTTTTTTTCTTTCATTCTGTTAATGTGATGTATCACATTGATTGATTTGCATATGTTAAAGCACCCTTGCATCCCAGGGATAAGTCCCACTTGGTAATGGTGTATAATATTTTCGATGTATTGTTGAATTTGGTTTGCTAATATTTTATTTAGAATTTTTGCATCTATGTTCATCAGAGATATTAGCCTGTTATTTTCTTTTCTTGTGTTATCTTTTTCTGACTTTGGGATTAAGGTGATGCTGCCCTCATAAAAATAAGTTTGGAAGTATTCTCTCTACTTCTATTTTTGGAAGAGTTTAAGGAGGATAAGTTTTAATTCCTCTTTGAAAGTTTGGTAGAATTCACCAGTGAAGCCTTGTAATCCTGGGCGTTTCTTTGTTGGGAAGATTTTGATTACTACTTCAATCTGTATTTGTAGTTGATCTGTTCAGGCTTTCCATCTTTTCTTGATTTAGTCTTGGTACATTATATGTTTCTAGGAATTTATACATTTCCTCTAGGTTATTCAATTTATTGGCATATAATTGTTCAAAATGGGTCCCTTATGATCCTTTTTTTCCTGAGGCAGTCATTGTAACATCTCTTCTTTCATTTATGATTTTATTTATTTGAGTCTTCCCTCTTTTTTCTTACTTAGTCTAGCTAAGGTTTTTTTAATCTTAAAAATTTTTATTGATACATAATTGCACATATTTATAGGGTACATGTGATATTTTAATATATGCATACAATGTGTAATGATTAAATCAGGGTATTTAGGACATACATCACCTCAATCATTTATTATTTCTTTCCATTGGGAACATTCAAATATTCTCTTCTAGCTATTTTGAAATGTACAATGTATTGTTGTTAACTATAATTACACACTCTGCCATCGAACGCTGGAACTTATTCCTTTTATCTAACTGTGTATTTGTACCCATTAACCTACCTCTCTTCATACCTCCTGCCTTCCCAGCCTCTGGTAACTATCATTCTACTCTCTGCCCCCATGAGATCAACTTTCTTTAGCTAAAGGTTTGTTGATTTTTTTATTTTTTCAAAAAATTAACTCTTAGTTTTGTTGATTTTATTCTATAGTTTATGTGATTTGTTTCTGCTCTGATCTTTTTTATTTTTAATTTTTAATTATGTGTACATAATAGTTGTATATCTTTATAAGGTACATGTGATGTTTTGATGCAGGCATACAATGTAAATTAATCAAATCAGAGTAATTGGAGTATCCATCACCCCAGGCATTGAACATTTTTTTGTGTTAGGAACATTTCAATTCCACTTTTTTAGTTATATTAAAGTATACCCTAACTTATTGTTGATTATAGTCACTTTGTTGTGCTGTCAAATGTTGTTCATTCAATCTAACTATCCTACTATATTGTACTATGTTGTTACACCCATTAACCATCCCTACTTTATGCCCTTCTCCCTGCTATCCTTCCCAGCCTCTGGCAACCATCATTCTACTCTTTGTCTCCATGAGATCAATTATTTTTAATATTTAGTTCCCGCATGTGAGTGAGAACATGTGAGATTTGTCTTTCTGTGCTTGGCTTATTTCACTTAACATAATGTTCTCCATTTCCATCTATGGTGTTGCAAATGGCAGGATTTCATTCTTTTTTGTGGCTGTATAATATTCCATTGTGTATATGTGCCATGATATATTTTTTTTTAGCATGAAGAAGGAAATTTTTTATTACGATGAAACTATTCTATATCTTTTTTTTTGCGGTGTGTTAACTTTATTATGGTAATCATTTCACAATCTACACAAATATCAAATCATGTTGTACACCTTAAATTTATACAATTTTATCAGTTGTATCTCAATAAAGCTGGAAAAAATAAGTAAATAAAAATCAGTAGAAAAATTCACAGAGAAATATGAGTCAAAAATTGAATTAATTAATGGACACAAAGTCAATGACACAGTTCTCTGCTCAATTAATTGCCATTCATGCAACAAATATCAATATACATTATTATTAATATTGTTTACATTTTTTTTATTATTGAGGGTATTGTGAGGGTACAAACATTATAGTTACACTTTATGTCTTTGCCTCACCCAAGTGCGGGTTAAAGGCATGCCCTTCCCTCCCTTTAGTGCTCCCCGTGTCCTTTAGTTGTAGATTTACCCCCCATCCCCCTAATCCCTAGAGAGTATTTCTGCCATGTGATCAACCTAGTGTTGATCAGTTAGTACCAATTTGATGGCAAGTACAAGTGGATCCCGTTCTTCTGCTCTTGTGGTGCCTCACTTTGGATAATGGGTTTAAGTTTAATCCAGGACAGTATAAGAGGTGCTAGATCACTGTCGTTTCTTATAATTGAGTAATATTCCATTGTAAACATATACCAAATTTTAATAATCCACTCATGGATTGACAGACACTTGGGTTGTTTCCACATCCTTGCAATAGTGAATTGTGCTGCCATAAACATTCGGGTGCAGATGTCTTTATCGTAGAATGTTTTGTGCTCTTTTGGGTAGATGCCTAATAGTGCTATTGCTGGATCAAATGGTATTTCTATTTTTAGCTCTCTGAGGTATCTCCAAATTCTTCTCCACAGAGGTTTCACTAATTTGGAGTCCCACCAGCAGTGTAAGAGTGTTCCTGTCTCTCCACATCCTCACCAGCATTTGTTGTTTTGGGATTTTTTGATAGAGGCCAATCTCACCGGGGTTAGGTGATATCTCATTGTGGTTTCGATTTGCATTTCTCTAATGATTAGAGATGTTGAGCATTTTTTTATATGTTTGCTGGCCATTATTATGTCTTCTTTTGAAAAGTTTCTGTTCATTTTCTTTGCCCATTTGTTGATGGGGTTGTTTGATTTTTTCTTGTTGATTTTTTTGAGTTCTAGATAGATTCTTGTTATCAGCCCTTTATCAAATGTGTAGAGAGAAAATATTTTTTCCCATTCTGTGGGCTGTCTTTTCACTCTAATGGTAGTTTCCTTGGCAGTGCAGAAGCTTTTTAGTTTGATTAGATCCCACTTATTTGTTTTAGTTGCTGTGGCGATTGCTTTGGGGTTCTTCTTCAAGAATTCCTTACCTAGGCTGATGTCTGAAAGGGTCTTCCCAACATCTTCATTTAGAATTCTTAAGGTTTCATGCCTTAGGTTTAAGTCTGTTATCCATCTTGAATTGATTTTTATGAGAGGTGAGAGGTGGGGGTCTAGTTTCAATCTTCTGCATGTAGCTATCCAGTTTTCCCAGCACCATTTATTGAAAAGAGATTCTTTTCCCCAGTGTATGTTTTTGTCAGCTTTGTCAAAGATTAGATTACCATATGCAGATGGTTTCATCTCTGGATTGTCATTCCTGTTCCAGAGGTCAATGTCTCTATTTTTGTGCCAGTACCAAGCTGTTTTAGTTACTATAGCCCTTACACACGGCGACTCTGGACGGATCCGCGGGAGGACTCTGTGCTGTGTCCCTCCCAGCACCCGCCGAACTTTCAGTGATTTCCACGGGCAGAGCCTCTTTTATGATGTTCCCCTCCCCCGATCTAGTCCTGGCGGTCTCCTGTGGCAAGAAGCTGCCTCCAAACTCTCCCCTGTGGGCTCGGGCAGCGTCCGATCCGGGAAGCTCCCGCTCAGGTCAGTCCCTCCCCTCCGATGCTGACCCAGCGCCGCGCTCCGGTGTGTTCAAAATGGACCTCGCTCCTGTCTCCGCTCCCCACCGCTTGTCGGTCAGTGCTACCACTTCGCACTGACTTCTGGCACTTCCCTGCCTCCATGGGAGTGGGGTTTGGTAAAGGAAGAGTTGTCTTCCTGTGAGTCAGATCTCACTGCCCGGGCCAGCCGGCTGCCGGGCGTGGCCGTCCCACGCTGCACTCCCCACTGTTTGTCCTGCACTCTCCAGTATTTGCAGGCGCTTCTCAAATTCACCTTTTTTTTCCCACAGCACTGGTTGTCCCTCGCTGCTTCTCTGTAGATTCTCGAATCTGATCCTGTGGGAGAGCACCTCACTCGCGTGTGGGTGTCCGTGTTTTTCACCTCCCACTCTGGGAGCAGAGAGCCAGGAGGTCACCCCTAATCTGCCATTTTCCTGTTTCTCCATATGTGCCATAATTTATTTATCCATTCATCCACTGATGGGCACTTAGGTTGATTCCATATCTTGGCTATTGTGAATAGTGCTGCAATAAACATGGAAGTGTAGATATCTTTTCAATATACTGAATTCCCATTCTTTGGATATATACCCAGCAGTGGGATTGCTGGGTCATATTGTAGTTCTATTGTTAGTTTTTTCAGGAATCTCCATACTGTTTTCCATAGTGGTTGTACTAATTTACATTCCCACAAACAGTGTACGAGGGTTCCCCTTTCTCTACATCCTCGCCAGCATTCATTTTTGCTTTTTTGATAAAAGCCGTTTTAATTGGGATGAGGTGATATCTCATTGTAGTTTTGATTTGCATTTCTCTGATGACTAGTGATGTTGTCTGCTCTGATCTTTATTACTTCCTTCCTTCTGCTAAATTTGGATTTAGTTTGTTTTTCTATTTCCTTGAGGTATAAAGTTAGGTTGTTTATTTGAGGTCTTTCTTCTCTTTTAGTGTAGCTGTTTATTACTATAACTTCCCTCTTATTACTGTTTTTGCTGCATCCCATAAATATTGGGATATTGTGTTTTTGTTTTTATTTATCTTGAGATATTTTTAAAATTCCCACCCCTCCCCCCTTTTGTTGAGACAGAGTCTCACTCTGTTGCTCCGGGTGGAGTGCAGTGGTGTCATCATAGCTGACTGCAACCTCAAACTTCTGGGCTGAGGTGATCTTCCTGCCTCAGCCTCCCTAGTAGCTGGGACTACAGGTGCATGCCACAGTGCCCTGCTAATTTTTCTATTTTTAGCAGAGACGGGGTCTCACTTTTGCTCAGGCTGGTCTCAAACTCCTGAGCTCAAGGGATCCTCCCACCTCGGCCTTCCAGAGTGCTAGGATTACAGGCGTGAGCCACTGCACTCAGCCTTAAAATTCCCTTTTGATGTCCTCTTTGACCCAATGGTTGTTCAATAGTGTGTTATTTAGTTTCCATGTGTTTGTGAATTTTTCCATTTTCTTGCTGGTATTGATTTCTAGTTTCATTCCATTGTGGTCAGAAAAAATTCTTTGTATGATTTCAATCTTAAATTTTTAAAGACTTATTTTGTGATCTAACATGTAAGATATATCCTGGAGAATGTTTCATGTGTACTTGATAAAAACGTGTATTCTGCTGCTGGGTGAAAAGTTCGGTGTATGACTGTTACGTCTATTTGGTCTACAATCTTGTTCAAGTTTGCTATTTATTTTCTGTCTGGGTTCTCTTTTTCTTTAATTTCAGAATATTACAGGGGTACAAATATTTTGGTTACATGGATTGCTTTTCTACTGCTTGAGACAAAGTTATAAGTGTGCCCATCACCCAGATAGTGTACATTGTACCCATTAGGTTTGACTTCACCCATGCCCCCCACCTGCTTACTTCATAATCACAAAGATGTGGAATCAACCCAAGTGCCCATCAATTCATGAGTGGATTAATAAAATGTGGTATATTTATACCATTAGGTTCCAGTCTGCCTGGGTTTCCTACCTATTATTAGAGAAGGGGTATTGAAGTCTCTACTATTATTGTATTGCTGCTATTAATAATTTCTCCTTTCACATCTGTCACTATTTGCTTTATATACTTAGATGTGATGTTGGATGCATACATATTTAAAATTGTTATATCTTCCTGTTGAATCGAACCTTTTATTATTATGTCATGACCTTATTTGTCTCTAGGGACAGTTTTTGACCTAAAATCTAGTTTGTCTTATATAAGTTTAGCCACTCCTGCTTTCTTTCAGTTACCATTCGCATGGAATATCTGTTTTTCCATCTCTTCACTTTTAGCTTATGTGTGTCCTTGAATCTAAAGTGAGTTTCTTGCAGACAATATATAGCTGGATCTTGTTTAGTTTTTTTCAATCCATTCAGCCACTCTGTATATTTTTACTGGGGAATTTAGTCCACTTACATTTAAAGTAAATTATTGATAAGGGAAGATTTACTATTGCCATTTTCATAACTGTTTTCTTGTTGTCTTATTCTTTTGTCCCTCCTTTTCTTTCTTGCTGTCTTCTTTTGTGCAGGCTAGTTAGAAGCCTGATTCTTAAGCAGCAACTAGAAAAGTGTGTAGACATACCTCCTCTAGGGAGAAACTGTGATATGGGCATTTTAGCCCTTTCTCTCTATACTGATCCCTTGGGCTATAGCTGCTGGAAGTGCTTGCATGCCTGTCCAAAATATTCTCTTGGCCAGGCATGGTGGCTCATGCCTGTAATCCCAGTACTTTGCGAAGCTGAGGCAGGAGGACTGCTTGAGGCCAGGAATTTGAATTTGAAGTTACAGTGAGCTATGATCATGCCACTGCACTCTGGCCTGGATGACAGAATGGGACCCTGTCTTAAAAACAAAAAACAAACAAAAAACTCCCACCTCTTTGTTCTTTCTAGTCCAGGAAAACTTGAGAATGTCGAGTCCCTTCTATTCCCAGAGCTTGATTTAAGAGCCAAACCCTCTGGGAGGAACCATAAAAGTTGGGGTGCTACATGTAATCCACACCCTTCACTCCTCAGGGAGAAGCTAGGAGTTGGTGATTCCTTCCTGATTGTAAGATGCTGTGCCTAGGGAGGGGTTCGTGCATGAGTATGTCTCAGCTTTTCCTACCTGTTTCAATGTGGATACTTTCTCAGTTGCCCAATGTGTAGAAATTGCTCAACTAGTTTCTCATTTCTCTCAGAGGGAATTGATCCATGTGTAGATGTTTATTTGGCACATCATGGGAGAAGATAAGGCCAGAGGCTTCTTATTCCATGATCTTGCTTATGTCCTTTCTTTTCTAAAGTACATTTTATTATTATATTTATATTCAGTGTATTCAGGATCTTGATTGAGAAGTGAGGGCTTGGAAGCAAAGATGTGTGTGTATGTGTATGTGCATGAGTGAGTGAGGGAGCATGTGCACGTGTGCTTCTTCCTTGCCCTTGCCTGTTGTGTGGGTGTAGGTGTGGGGAATACACTCAATTAACCACAGCCAGAGAGGGTTCAGACAGCACCAGAAGGTGCAGGGGAAAAAATCCAGGGTAGACTCTTGGAAGATAAAGTATTTATTCATACAACAAAATGTTTAATGAACACTTGTGTTTCAAGGCACTATTACAGGCATGACTGGGAACAAAACAGACAAAATATCTGATGTTATGAAGCTTGCATTCTATGTGTGATGTTAAGTGTTATGATAAAAAAATAAAGTGGAGTAGAAGAGGTAATGATAGGATGGTGATCATTGCTATTTTTTATAAGATGGTCAGAGAAGACCTGTTTGTTAAAGTGACATTTGAGCAGAGAGCTGAAAGATGAAGGAGAAAAAAAAAGCATGTAGATTATCTGTGGGACAAGTGTTTTTAGTACAGGAACCAGCCAGGGCAAGGACTCTGAAGCCAGAGGGGGTTCACAGAATGCCAAGAAGGCCAGTATACCTGGAATGTATGTGAAGGAGAGAAGAGTGATGCAACAAGACCGTAGAAATGTGTGTACGTGTGTGTGTGTGTGTGTGTGTGTGTGTGTTGCAGGGGTGGACTGTGTAGCATCTGTATGGCATAGCACAGGTTGAGCACCCAAAATTTGAAAATCCAAAATCTGAAACTTTGTGAGTGCTGACATGATGCTCAAACGAAATGCTCATTGGAGGATCTTGGATTTCAGATTTTCAGATTTGGAATGCTCAGCTGGTAAGTATAATGCATATATTGCAAAATCTGAAGAAATCCAAAATCTGAAACACTTCTGGTCCCAAGCATTTCAGATAAGGGATACTCAAATCAGTAAGGACTTAACTTTTTTTTCTGAGTAAGATGAGAGGCCATCATAGGTGTGACATGATTTCATTAGTATCTTTAAAGGAACAGTCAGAAATGGAAGTTAAATTTCTCTGAGTATTGGTTTGACTCTTAGAACCATGGTAATGTTACACATAACCCCCTCCCACAAAGTACATGATTAAAATAAGTTGGCATGTGAAGGGAACCCAAAATAGAACACAAATAGCAACAAAAGAATCTAATTTATTACAAGTGAATAACATAACCACATTGTAGAGATGAGGAAGACAAGAACTAAACACGTGATTTTGAAAAACATTTATTTTGACTGTATATTATGAGGCTAAAGACAAAAACAACTATACAAAATATTGTGCCGTAGTTAGTAAATTTTTTTTTCCACAGGGACATGGGTTAACAATCTGAAACTACTTTATGTGTATACTAGGATTGAGCAAACAAGAAAGTTATTGTAGGTAATGAGAGCCAGGTTTTCACTATTAGTGAAAGTACAGGTGCTCCTTGACTTACAAAGGGGCTGTGTCCTGATAAGCCCATCATAAGTCGAAAATATCAGTAAGTGGAAAATGCATATTTAACTTATATTTTTTATTTATGATGGGTTTTTCTGAACATGACCCTATCGTAAGTCAAGGAGTATACTGAATACGTATCACTTTTGCACCATTGTAAAGTCGAAAATTTGTAAGTCAAACCATTGTAAGTCAGAGACCATCTGTAGTTAAATATAAGGAAAGAGAGAAGTCTAAAATTAACCCTATGGGGTTGGTTTGGAATCAGAGGTGTCAGTATGAACTTGTGGTTTTTAATATAGATACAGAAATAATTGTAGGTATATAGATACACATGGAATAGTATACATACATATATCACCTAGCTCTGTCCTTTGAGAGAGCCTAGAACCAATGAAATCCCAGTAGCAATGAACACATCTATTATCTATATATCATTATCAATGAAAAGAATCACAGTTCCTTGGAGATGTGGTTGATACCAGAGCTGGGCCAAGAAGGTAATAAGATTAGCTTGGAACATCTTGTGGTCTCAGAATGTAATAAGTGCTTATAAAATCATGGGAGTATACAGAAAGAACACAGATTCAATCTGAAGGAACTCCAAATGGCCAAATCTGGGACACATCAAGCAACAAAATAAATAATGATAGCAACATATTGTAATCCATAGAATAAAAAAAATCCATGAATCCATAGTGATATTAATTAATTAATGGGAGAGAAGGGATGGCTCCTCCTTACAGTAAAATTCCTATTAATAAATGTGGAAGGAATGAAGGAGATAGTCAACATGTTTGCGTCACAGTGATATTAATAATTCTTACAGGCAAGGATCATTGATGGATGCTAAAATCAGTGGACGGGGTATGACGAGAAAGAGGATATTTGCACGGTCTCAAAGTGTTTCCTCATAAGATATTTATTGATTACAAAGGAAAAAAATGGTACCTTGAGAGTAGAGAAACCTGGCAGACACCGCCTTAACCAGGTGATCAGAGTTGATATTACCAATAATAATATATATTGACATCATTTACACTTGATATGATACACTGAGAAGAACACATCACTTCTGTGGGTTTCTTACCAAGAATGCCTAACCTCAATATGATCATGAAAAACATCAGATAAACCCAAGTTGAGGGACATTCAACAAAATCCCTGATGAGTACCTTTCAAAAGTATCAAGGACATGAAAGGCAAAGGAAGACTAAGGGACTATTACAGAGTGGCTGCAACTAAGGAGACATGATGAATAGATGCAAAATGGTGTCCTGGATTAGATCCTGGATCAGAAAAAGGACATTAGTGAATAAACTGCTGAATCCAAATGAAGTCTATAATTTAGTTAATAGTATTTTATCAATGTATATTTCTTAGTTTTGATAAATGAACTGTGGTTGTACAGGATATTAACATTAGTGCAAGCTGGGTGAAGGGTATGTGGCAACACTCTGTACTCTTGCAACGTTACTATAAGTCTAAAGTTATTTCAAAATAAAACACTAAAAAGTAAGGAACATATGGAGCATAAACTGTGTGTCTAGGTGTGGTGGAGCATAAACTGTGTGTCTAGGGCTGAAGTAGGGACCCATTTAGAGTTTATTTCAAATTGTCTAGGCAAGAAATGATGGTGGTTGGCAACAGGGTAGTTGTAATAGTGGGATGAGATATTGAATTCTGGATATATTTGGAATGTGTAACAGGATTGGCTGACGGATTGGTTGTACGAGGAAGAGAAAGAGGAGTTGAGGCTCTATGGAGGCCTCTTAGAAGGTATTATACTTCCTTGACCCTCTGTTTCCTAGAGGATTAGGCCTCTTAAAAAAAAATAAAAAATTTACTCTAGGGACAGGGCACCTGTAAGTCAAGTGATAAGAGTGAAGGTCTTGGAAATGAAGAACCAACAGGCTGAGGACAGAGAGAGAACTGGCCTAGAAGAGAGACTATTTGCTATCATCTAAATCTAGTTGTCATCTGTGACTGACGTTGATCTCCTCCCTCTTATAAAGACAAAGGGTACAACAAAGAATTAAGAGGAAAATGTGAGTTGAGAAAATGATGGCTAGCCAAATAGAGAAGGAACTTCTGATGAACCATGGTACCATCATTTGTCCACAAAGCCGAAAATATTTACTGTCTGGTCCTTTACAGAAAATGTTTGCCAACCCCTAGGCTAGGCAGTCAGGAGATAAGAATGCAGGTTAGCGTCTGTATGTGAGATTGTTAAGTATGCTGCCTGACATGTTGTAGGGTAACTAAAACATTGAGATATAAGATGGAGAAAGCTGGGCCGGGCGCGGTGGCTCACGCCTGTAATCCTAGCACTCTGGGAGGCCGAGGCGGGCGGATTGTTTGAGCTCAGGAGTTCGAAACCAGCCTGAGCAAGAGCGAGACCCCGTCTCTACCAAAAATAGAAAGAAATTAATTGGACAGCTAAAAATATATAGAAAAAATTAGCCGGGCATGGTGGCGCATGCCTGTAGTCCCAGCTACTTGGGAGGCTGAGGCAGTAGGATTGCTTGAGCCCAGGAGTCTGAGGTTGCTGTGAGCTAGGCTGACGCCACGGCACTCACTCTAGCCAGGGCAACAAAGTGAGACTCTGTCTCAAAAAAAAAAAAAGTAAATAAATAAAAAAGATGGAAAAAGCTGACATTGAAAGACCATTTTAATCCACGTATCGCCTTTATTAACAGCCTTTATCTGACGGACAAAAAAAACTCAGCTCCTCTGGCGTCACTTTGAAGTGTCTATCCTTATTTCTAGGATAATCTCTCTGTGATGGAATCAAGACATCCATCCCACTGTTGAACCTGTCACACTATATTTATTTTCTCCTTATGCCTATTTTTGGCCCCCTTCTTATTTCTTTTCTGTAATTTCCCCCCTCCTTTGTTCAGTCTTTGTCTTTCTCCCTTAGATACTCACCCAAGTTTGACAGTGTGATTACTTAATACTTACCTGCCAAATTAACTGACTTATTTTACCAACTGGGTGGATATACAATATCTTGACACTTGCTATTTGAGTATTTTACTGAAGTTTTTGTATGTCCATGATGAATAAATAATGGTACAAGTATTCAAATATTGGTAATTGGCCTGTTTTATATTAAAGTATGCATCACAGTATATATTGTCACACTGTTTGACTTAAGTTCAGTGAGAATTAATGGGTTAGTATTAAAATTAGTAACCCCTCCATTCCTCTTTGCTTTCTAGACTCCCTTTCCTATTTCTCCAAGTTGGAATGTTTACAAGGAAAGAATAAAGGGCATTTAGTCAAATGAACAACGGGAATAACAGAGTAGTCCAGTTATTTGAAAAGAGAACATAGTCCTGTAGTTCCCATTTAGTTTTGAAATGGCCCCTAAATCTTATTAGTTTGTTGTACCAACCAAATGTGATTGGCAACCGTCCGGTGGTGCTTTTTGTTTGTTTATTTCATTGGAATTTTCAGTTATTAATATATTCCCCAATTCAAAACATGCTGTCATCATTAAAACACAAGACTCTCCGCTCTCTCTCTCATTCCCTCCTCCTCTTCCTTCCTTCCCTTCCTTGATTCTTTCATTTCTTACTTCCCTTTTATCACCACTCCTCACTCTCTTTCCCTTTCCCCTCCACTGGCAATGATTCTAATGTGTCTAATATGTATATTCAAATATGTATGTATCCTTGCAGAATATGTAAATGGGCATGTTTTAAAAATTTACATTAATGGTTTTTTCAAAGAACCCATTCTTTCTTTTCTTTTCTCTTTCTTTCTTTCCTTCCTTCCTTCCTCCCTCCCTCCCTCTGTTGCCCGGGCTAGAGTGCCATGGCGTCAGCCTAGCTCACAGCAATCTCAAACTCCTGGGCTCAAGCGATCCTTCTGCCTCAGCCTCCTGAGTAGCTGGGACTACAGGCAGCGCCACTATGCCCAGCTAATTTTTTCTGCATATTTTTAGTTGTCTGGCTAATTTCTTTCTATTTTTAGTAGAGACAGGGTCTCGCTCTTGCTCAGGCTGGTCTGGAACTCCTGACCTCCAGCGATCCTCCTGCCTCAGCCTCCCAGAGTGCTAGGATTATAGGCGTGAGCCACCGCGTCCGGCATCTTTTCTTTTTCTTTTCCTTTTTTTTTTTTTTTAAGAGACAGAGTCTCGCTGTGTTGCCCAGGCTAGACTTGGACTCTTGGACTCAAGCGATCCTCCTGCCACAGCCTCTGGAGCAGCCGGGTTGCTGGGACTACAAGTGTATGCCACTGCACCCAGCTCCATTCAGTTTCTTAATATTTTTTTCATTCAGGACCATGTCCTTAATATCTACCCATGTTTTGTGTTCATCTAGTTTGTTGCTTTGAACTGCTACATGACATGCTACAATGTATTCAACCTAATTTTGCATTATCTCCCTAAGATAGACACTTAGGTTGCCCCAATTTCCTTTATCACAAATATCACTCCTTATAAATGTCCACTTTTGTGGGAATTTCTCTGGGGTATATTCCCAGAAGTGAGGCTGTTGAATCATAGGGTAGTGAATATTCTGATGAAACCCTTCCAGATTGCTCTCCATAACAGTTGCACCAATGTATATGTGTGTGTGTTTTTGTGTATGTGTGTGCGTGTTCTCAGAGTCTAGGGTAAAATATTATGTGTCAGTCATTATCCTTGAAAACCTATGGAGCCAGATTGGGGACCGTTGTTTGGGGCAAGGTAAATAAATGATGGAATCACATTAGCTTTTTTGCTGGAATTCAGTCTACATTCTTATTAATAATAAAAATAACTACCAGAAAGTGAGCACTTAATATGTGACAGGGACTATGGTAGGTACTTTCCATTCTTTGTCTTATTTAATCTTCACAATGATGCTATGAAGTAGATGTTGATGTTATAACTTCTGTTTCAAAGATATGAAAACCTAGGTTGAGAGAATTTTAGAGACTTGCTTGTGCTGGTAAGTTTCAGATCTGGGATGGGACTCAGGTCTGTATAACTCCTGTTCTCTTAATCACAGTGCTATGATGGCTTCCCTATCATCTCTTTATCCTAACGGATTTTTTGAGACACTTGATACTTTTCCCCACCATAGCTCTAGATTTTAGAACACCAGGTTATTGGGGTGGGGGAATGGGAGGCAGAGAGAAAGTACAGGTGGACCACTGCAGCCTTGGGCATCAGTGTTCAATACACCGTAAGAGAACACATTTGCATTCTGGTTTATAGCTCAGTTACATTAATTTTTTTTTTTTTTGAGACAGAGTCTCACTGTCTTGCCTGGGCTAGAGTGCCGTGGCATCAGCCTAGCTCACAGCAACCTCAAACTCCTGGGCTCAAGCGATCCTTCTGCCTCAGCCTCCTGAGTAGCTGGGACTACAGGCATGTGCCACTATGCCCAGCTAATT
Source organism: Propithecus coquereli (assembly GCF_000956105.1). Classification (NCBI taxonomy): domain Eukaryota; kingdom Metazoa; phylum Chordata; class Mammalia; order Primates; family Indriidae; genus Propithecus; species Propithecus coquereli. The sequence continues at coordinate 6,583,955 of NW_012150841.1, forward strand.
TTTTCTGCATATTTTTAGTTGTCCGGCTAATTTCTTTTTATTTTTAGTAGAGACGGGGTCTCACTCTTGCTCAGGCTGGTCTGGAACTCCTGACCTCCAGCGATCCTCCTGCCTCAGCCTCCCAGAGTGCTAGGATTATAGGCGTGAGCTACCGCGCCCGGCCTATAGCTCAGTTACATTAATTTTGATGAATGTGAATCAGTCTCTCAAGTGATAAAATCATGTATTTTGAAATACCAAACTGAGGCCAAGACTCTGAGACCGACGATGAACAATAGAAGCTCTCTTCATTGACCTAGACTTAATTATGTTGTTCAAGGAATTGTTAACTCTCCATTTCATCTACACGCCATACTTACTGATGCCCACAGCATGCTGAATACTATACTTGCTGCTGGTAGACTACTCTCCACTGTATCTGAACACTTCTACTCTTACCAATTATGCTACACTATGCTTAACAGAGACAGTTGTGTTTGTTCCCAAACCCGTTTGTGGCAGTTAGTGGTGTAAATTCTATAATTTAATAACATATTCAATAAATGGATGAAATGAGTATAATGACTATGAAAATTAGGATGAATACGTTCATAAAACTCAATAAATGAGTTGCTAAAAACAGTTATTGACAAATTAGGTATGGGGAGTCAACTGTAAAAGATGAGAAAACTTACTAAATTTCTAGAAGGATTCTCCACTCTAATGGCCTCATGAGTTCTCATTCCACTCTGAAGAAACTGGAAATCATAGATGATCCATTGTGGGTGTGGTTTATTCCAGAAAGAGTATATGCAACTCCAGTTAGCAGACTCGTCCTCAAAGACATTGGCCTTTCATCAAAATATTAGCCAAGAAATGCACATTTGTGTTGTAAGTTAAATCTAATAGTTAATACATGATTGTGTCATTTTTATAGCCCGCAGCTTTACCTGATTTACCCTGGGATGCTGTTGGTGTGGCTCAGTACAAGTTGGAAAGCCTCAGAACCAGGGAAGCTGATGGTATAATTCTCAGTTCAAGGCCAAAAGCCTGAGAACTCTGGGGGCCACTGGTATAAGTCCTGGAATCCAAAGGCCAGAGAGCCTGGAGTTGTGATGTTGAAAGGCAGGAGAAGAAGAGTGTCCCAGCTCCCAGGAGAGAGAGAGAGAGAGAGAGAGAGAGAGAGAGAGAAAGAGAAAGAAAGACACACACACACACACACACACACACACACACACGCGCGCGCGCGCGCGCGCGCGCACACACGGGGGAGGGGCGGGAAATCACCTTTTCTTTGTCGTTTTTTGTTCTATTCAGGCCCTCAGCCAATTTGGTGCCCACCCACATTAAGAGCGGATCTTCCACACTCAGTCCACTGACTCACATGCCAATCTCCTCTGGAAACACCCTCACAGACACATTCAGAAGTAATGCTTTACCAGTCTTCTAGGTATTTCCTAATCTAGTCAATTTGACACCTAAAATTAACCATCATATCAGGCAACCATATATCCATATTGCATTGGGCAGACTCTTCTCCTGAGTATCCCCGCTTGAAGAGGCCATCCATTATCCCCTCTTATCACGTGTTACCTGCACCAATACCAGGGTAAATATTCTCTAATTAGTATATATGTACATAAGGTTGAATAATTTTTAGCAAAGTTTAAAGGAATCCAAATACCTGGATACAATGTGGTCAAACCAAATACCCACTGTTACCAGTCACTTTTTAATCTACCTTCGAATTTTCTTAGCTTACATTAAGGAGAACCTTTCACACTGTCACACATTAGAAGGCCTGAGCTTTCACAAGTCTCTTTGTAGGTTGCTGCTTCTGCTTGAAGTCTCAGATGAACTTTTCATCAAAATTCTGATCTTAATCCCTTACAACATAGGAGCGATGATATTAAATGGCTCCCTGTCACTCCCTAATGACTCTCCCTTTGAGACTGTGGTTCTTAACAGTTTTGAAGGTTACATACCTCTTTGAAAATCAAGTGACAAGTTTGGACCCTCTCCCCTACAAATACAGTGCACACAGATTTTACATATGCATTTTTGGGAGGGGTTTTGGACATCTTAAAGCCCATCCATGGATCCAGTTTGATTACCTAAGCTCCACTTGATGCTACATGGGAAAGTAAGAACTTTGGGTATTCTTGGCTTTGCCTTTAACTAGTCAGGCCATTTTAGGCAAATTTGTTAATCTCTTTGGGCCTCAATTTCCTTATCTATAAAATAAGGGATTTATCATATTTTAATCTCAACAATGCAGTTTTACCATATAATTCTATTCTGACTCTCCAGTGTTTTTAATAAAAACGAACCTGGCTTTAATCACAGAAAAAGCCTGAAATCACTGTTTCTTGCAGAATAACAACAACAAATAAATGGAAACAACTAAAAGTAGATGGTGTCTAGAGATATTATCTTGTCTTTTGAGAACACAAACATGTGCTGAGAGCCTATTATATGCCCAGTCCTGTGCAAAACACTGGTATTTCACAGATAAATAAGGCTCCATCCTTGCCTTTCAGAGTGGGCAAGGTTTCAATGCACTTACACCTACATTTTCTGTTTTAAGAAGTGAGAAAAGACCAAGTTATGTGAGTTTCCCTGGGCCTGAATAAAATCTGCTTAAATGGTCTCTATTCAGGCTTTCCTGGCAGCTATGCTTCTAATTCAGCTCCCTCCTTCAGGGGAAAAGCTAATGTATGGAGAACTAGGCTTCTTTGCCATTCTGCTACTCCGTGCTTGCCAGAGACCGGCTTTTAATTCTTAAAGGGACCAAGCTTTTCTTCTCTGAAACCTTCTAAAACACCTCTCAACAGCATAATTTGCAAGCAAGCAGACCATAGTTTCCTCACACCCACATTGCTCTCCTGACACCCAAGCAGGAGGAGAAAAGTCTGCAGGGTTGAACTGGTTTATGGGGGATACAATAGAGCATTGAGAAGTTCTCATTTTTATTTACTTATTTGATAATCTGCTACTTATTTTATTTTTCCTCTTTTGTTCAGTCTTTGTCTTTCTCCCTTTGATACTCACCAGATTCTGACAGCATGATTACTTAATACTTACCTGCCAAATTAACTGACTTATTTTACCAACTGGGTGGATATACAATACCTTGACACTTGCTATTTGAGTATTTTACTGAATGTAAAAAAAATATCCCCAGTGATATCTTATCCAAAGGCGAAGCCCTAGGGCTCCTTTTATTTTTTTAAAAAAGCCATTTGTTGCTTTTGTATTTATAAACCACATTTGGTTATAATACGTGTTCCACTATAAGATAGAGCCAACCATATTCTCCTTCCAGTTACAAAGGATGAAAGATACATATATAAGCATATATTCCAATTTAATTTTGTGGAAATTGTTCTGCCATCCTTCAACAAGAATATGGCTTTGTTCACAGAGATTTAGTCCCTGGATTGGGCCAATTAAGCTATTTTTTGTTTGTCTTTTTTTGGTATACAGTCAGCAATGGATAAATAAAATATTTCCCAAATACCAAATAACTACCTTCTTTTATATGTAGAAGTGGGGTTAATGACATTTTTTCTTTATTTTTCTAGAAATTAATATACTGCCCACCTCCAACACACTTATTTTTCCTAATAGTTCAGTATGAAGGGGTAAAAGATAGAAAAGGGTAAAATAAGAACTCACATATATATTTTCTCAAATCCTCAACTAAACGTTCAGTCTTGAAATAATTACTCATAAGAGCTGTAGGAAAGTGGCATGCTTTATTGTACTCTATGATACAGTTAGATATTTTTGCTTAAGATTTATAGCCTTCTCTCAGAAGACAGGATTTTGGTTTCAGGTCCACAAAAGATCAAGTTATGTGAATTTCCTTGGGACTGAATAAAGAAATGGTCTATCAGAATGGGAGCCTTCTTTGCTATGTATGATATTCTAGAAATAAGGAAGGAGAGGAAAAAGAATACAATACCAGAATATAATAAGCTGAAGGGAACCTGGAGGTCAGGTTGTATGCCTTAAGGGACAAGGATGCTTTCTCTTTAATCTAGTGAAAACTAACTCTCAAGGTGAAATGAAGATAATGCTTGAATAACACTTGATTACCCGGGGCCATCTTGCTAAACTTTATTGCCTCTGGATCTGATATGATTAGCATGGTTTAAAGAATAAGATATTTCACAAAGAGGTATAGTTTACTTTCCATTTGATCTACATGATTCCCAGAATCTGTAGGCTTTGTCCCTACTAATTTTGGTTTCCTAGAAATAATTTCAGTCTCTATAACCTCTATAAATAGTGGTTTTCAAAGTGTGGTCTGGGGACCCCAGAGGTTCACAAGACCTTTTCAAGGATATACAAGATAAAAACTATTTTCATAATAATATGGAGAAATCATTACTTTTTAAATTCTTATATTTGCTTGAGTGTACAGTAGAGATTTCCAGAGGCTACATGATATGTGATATCTCAACAGACTGAATGCAGAAATAGATATTTGAAACAGCTGTCTTCTGTTAAACCAGACATTAAAGACATTTGCAAGAATATAAAACAATGCCACTCTTCTATTTTTTTGTTTTGTAAAATATAGCTATTTTTCATTTAACACATTACTTATATTAACATGCAGTGAGTCTATTGTTATCTTTAAATGAATAAATAAATATTTAAAAAGTTCTCAGTTTTCATTTCTAATATGGTAAATATAAATAGATGTGCCCATATGAACAAGAGCTTTTTTGAATTCTCAGTAATTTTTAAGAGTACAAAGCATTCTGAAACCAATAAGTTTGGGAACCACTGCTCTATTGACATATACATGTGCTTTAGTGCAGTAAGAAGCAAAAGAGAAACAGCCTGTAAAATGTTCAGAAAATCAATTAATATGGAGCCTGAGGGTGTTTTTTTCATAAGATAGCAATAACACATCTAAATGTCATTGCTATTGCAATTATGTGCTTTACAAAGACTTGCTGGTGTGACCGTACACATTCTCTGTCATGAATCTGCTCAAATTTAGAAACTCAGGGCTAATTGCTATTGCTCTTTGTAATTTGAACATTGTTGTACAGGTGAGCATTTCTTCATTTGCCACTTAAATGGAATATTTAACCATGTTACACAGGTGAAGTTAGTGACATTTACCATTTGCTCTGTTTTCCCCATATTTTGTTGGTTCTGGAAGATAAACAGTATTTGGTGAATCGTGTAGTGCAATTATCTATGATCATGTGAAATTTATAACTACTGTGTATTTGTTAATTAACTTGAAAAGGTGGCAGCTTCAAAAAAATAACCATTAATGGTGTCGATGAAACTGTAAGAATTTGGCGTTAGAGCTGGCTCTCCATAATTCTTTTTTCCTTTACCCCAGTCTTATACACTTTTATTTTTCCTGTTCTTTGGAGAGGACTGTGTCCAGTTCTGAACAATTTAAATAGGAGTGTGGAGCATTAAAGATTTTTTTTTTTAGTAGAAGAAAAGCTTAAATTAATTAAGACTATTTAGCCTGAAGAAGAGGACTTAACAGAAATCTCCAAGTATAGAGAGCCTTGTTTTCTAGAGGATGGAAACCAGCTGTCCTTCAACTCAAGGAGACTAGAATAAGAGGACATGGACTTAGAGTGTAATCAGAGGGATTTAGTTAAGATACACTGAACACGTTTCCACACAGCAAAGACTAGTAAACCCTGGAGTGGGTCCCTGAAGGCAGCTGTGGACTTTCTTTCTCTGGAGTCTTAGGAATTTGACACTGTTTTTGTGTTGATCAGTTGTAGGCAGAAGTTAGGCAACTGCTTCCTAACATATTGAGACTTTGGTACTTTGACATTTTAAAATTTTCATTGGAACATCTGAAAAAGGCAGAAAGGCCTTCGTAAAATTATATCTGAATATTATAATGATGAGGGAGAAAAGAGAGGGAAGAGACCATAAATGAACAGAATTCAGCAATGGGGGTGGTTTCTACCTGTTTGCTTGCTTCCTTTTGTCTATTTTGTCTTCCTTTGGTTCATATTCTACTCAGCATGCAGAATAACATTTTACTTTGTTTTTAAAATATTACACCAAATATATTTTTATTGTGGTAAAATATACATAACAAAAATTTTACCATTTTAACTATTTTTAAGTTCACAGGTTAGTGGCATTACGTGCATTTACACTGTTGTGCAACCATCACCACCATCCATCTTCAGAACTTTTTCTATCTTGTGAAACTGAAATCTGTACCCATTAAACACTAACTGCTCACTGCCCACTCCTCCCAGACCCTGGTAACCTCTCTTCTACTTTCTGTCTCTATGAATTTGAAGAATGATCTTTCAAAAGAGCATATTAGGTGACACAATTTCCCTGCCTCAATCCCTGCTATGGATTCCCGGTGCAATTAGAATACATTCTTAATAACTCACTGTGGCCCCGCCTACCTATCTGACCTCCTCTCAAGCACTTTCTCCAATGTTCACTGTATCCCACTATTTTGCCTTTATTTTTTGTTCCCTTAAGATTCCAAGCTCATTCTCATCTTGGAGCCTATTCCTTTGCAGGAATGGTTTTTCCCTGGAGCTTTGCGTGGCTTCCTCCTTCTCATTATTTAGTCTCAGCTCCTGTATAACCTCTTCAAAGAGTCCTCCCTTAACCACTTAATGTAAAAAAGCATCCTCTCTGTCCTCTCTTTCCCATTACTCTATTTTTAAATTTTCCTTATAGCATTTATAACTTCCTGGAATTACTTTATCTATCTTCAAGATGTATTCAGAATCTGGCTGCTTCTCACTCTTCCACTCTTACTTCCCTGATCTAAGCTGTCATCATCTGTCACTAGGATGTCCATGGTAGTCTCTGCACTTGCTTCACCCTTGCTCTATCCTCACTGTCCTTTTCTCAACATATCAGCTAGTAGAATTCTTTTAAAACAGACATGTGGTTCTCCATTACTCTCAGAGTGAAAGCCAAAGTATTTGCAAATGGCCCCATGAGCCCTCATGATCTGGCCCTCTGTGACCTTTCTGACTGTATCTCCTGCTGCTCTTCATTTCACCCATTTTACCTCCATAACACCGTTCTCTTTGCTTTTCCTCGATCAAGCCAGACTATTCTCACCACAGCTGGTGATTTTGTACTAACTGATTCCTCTTTAACAGTCTATAACATTTATTTATTTATCTATAATATTTATTGCTTCATGGCTACCTCTAGAATAGATGGTCTACAAGGTAGGGATTTTTATCCATTTTATTCACTGTAGTATCCATAACGCCTAGAATAGTGCCTGCTACACAGTATTATAGATACTTGTTATGGGTTGAGTGTGTCTCCCAAAAAGATATGTTGAAGTCCTAATGCCTAGTAACTGTGAATGTGACCTTATTTGGAAATAGGGGTTTGTAAATGTAATTGAATTAAGATGAGGTTATTAGGGTGACCCCCTAATCCAATGGGACTGGTGTCCTTATAAAAGGAGGAAAACACCATATGACGACAGAGGCAGAGATTGGAGTGGTGCAGCTGCCAGCCAAGACATACCAAGGATTGATGGCCATCACCAAAAGCTGGGGAGAGACAGGAAGAATTCTACCTAAAGTCTCCGTGGGAGCATGGCCCTGCTGTCACCTTGATCTCAGGCTTCTAGCCTCCAGAACTGTGAGAGAATAAATTTCTGTTGTTTTAAGCCACCCAGTTTATGGTACTTTGTTATGGTAGCCCTAGGAAACTAAAACAATACTTGAAAAGTATTTTTTGACTAAATATATCTATTGTTTACATATTTATGGTCTGTTGCCTCCAAAAGAATGAAAACTCCCTGAGGACAGAGTCTACCTCTTATTCTCCGTGGTATCCTTGGTATTTAGGACAATGCCTGACACAAAAGGTGTTCTGCAATGTTTTAGAGAAGCAGGGGAGAGTGGAGGGAAAGTGTGGGACTCTGCTCAGCCACTCGGATTCAGGTTCCAGCTCTACCACTTACCAGGTGTGTGCTTTTGGGAATGGCTTCCGCACCTCTGTCTCTTCATTTGTAGTTTGGGTTAGCATGCAAAGTACACAGTGCTCGAGTCGTTAGGCACTCAGTGCCTGTTATCTATTATTCTTACTTGCTGGCTTATATGGCTTGATGAGACTTAAGATTAGACATGGAAAACCTTCATGAACTGGGGACTTGAGAGGCTAAGAACTCACTGTGGGACCTTGGACAAATGACTTTGCCTCTCTGGACCTTGGTTTCCTCCTCTGCGTTAGATTGGTGTTCCTAAGTACTTTCTAGCTTCAGTCTTTTTTGAGTATGTATAGTGTATTGCCTGTACAACAGGCAAAATTGGTACTGCCTTCCAAGGGTAGATCAAGGATGTAATGCCAAACCATTGGGCATGCCAGAGACTGAGACTTGGTGGGCCTTCAGTTGAGAAGAGGAGGTGCGGAGAAAGGGAAACTTCGGCTACCTCTGATATCCCATCCTCTCAAGCAGTCTTCAAGTGCAGCCTGCTGTATTGGGTGGAAATCCAGGTGATAGAATCTGGGGAATCCCAAGCTCATTGGGGCCACTTTATGATGAAAATTATATTCTTGTGATTCCCTTATTCTTTTATTGATATGGACCCAACTTAAAGAGCATCACTATCTTGGAACAATTCATGTTACTGCTTTTCCTTGCCAGCGTGCCTGGCCCATTATTATTATTACTACAGTTGCAAGACAGGTGCAGTAAATAGGGGCCAATGAGAAATTATGGATCACACAAAAGTCTTGTCAACAGTAGAACAAAAGCAAAATACAGCATCTGTTACTTTAGGCTGAGACTACTTATATATCAGGCTAAAATATTAACTGAGCTGGCCAGAAATCGGTTAGTTACCATTCAACTCATTCAAACAGTCAAATCTTTTTTGTGTGCAGGCACCATCTAGGCATCCTAGATTTCAACTAATTCTCCCACTGGCCCCATTGTTATCCTAGATTTTGTGCAGAAGGCTTATGAATGAGTGATAAGTTCTCATGTCATCAAGTCAGGATGGGAGAGAGAAAAAAGTAACAACTAAGTCAAATCCCATTAGGTCACATGGCTTGTCCCCAAACATGGGCCATGTAACTGGGAATTTTTAGTGGCAAGAGGAGCAGAAAGAACATGGCTCTAAAGTCCGAAGGCCTGGGTTTTAATGCCCTGCCACTCACTTCTGGTGTGATCTTTGCTAAGTCACTTGCATTTACTCATCTGTAAATGGGTAGTGGAGGAACCTGCTTTACCCGCTTTATGGGATTGTTTCAATCATGCATAAAACAATATATGTGCAAGTGCTTTATAAAGTATAACACACTATGCAAAAGTTATTATTATGGCTTATGGTTGCTACATGAACATAGTGCAGGAAAAGGTGTGTATAATGGATTTTTTTGTAGTAGTATAATATAATCAAAGCATTTAAAACCAGTAATGCATTTAGTAATCTTGTGACATTATGACAATTAGTGGCTCCAGGGCAACTTCAGGTGCAATGGGGCATTTAGAAAATTTGTGAAACTTTTAATGGGGTAAAAATCGATAACTGTCACCAATTCTTCCCTCCCTTCTTGATACAGAAATACACAACTGTGCCCTTTATAATGTACCTTTGTAGTTTCTCCCACTAGAGTAGGTGGAGTATATTTCTACACTCCATTGATGTTGGTTTGGCCATGGACTTGCTTTAGCCAATGGAATATTAGTGAATGAGATGCCTTGATGTCCTTTAAATGTCCTTAATGATTTGGCTTGCTCTTTTGCACATTTGCTAGTAGAAGAGCATATCTCTAATAGTTACTGGTCCAAAGAGAATGAGGAGACATATGGAACAGACTTGAACTCCACCTGCAGCCTGAAGTCAAGCCCAGCCAATCTGTAGCTGCAGAGATGCCCCAGATGACCCTCAGAGCTGTGAGCAAGAAAATAAGTCTTTATTATTGTAAGCCTCTGAAATTTTGGGTTGTTTGTTATGCAGCATTATCGCATCAAAAACTGGATACGCAGTAAAATAAATAATACATATTCTTTGTAGCATGGACAAAGGGATCTCTCTACAATTGCCCTCATTGGTTTCATTTTTAGCTAATTAACCTGGACCATACGACATGACTTTTTTATTCTTTATTTTAATATATATTTTCTCTCTCTCACTCTCTTTCTTACAATAAATTTATGGTCATAAGAGGATGCCATCACTTTGATCCACTGATGATATATTGGCCTTCACAGCCGCCATCTTTCTTTTTGTCCTTATTCCTTTAGGAAGGTTAATGCTCTTTCCAACTCTGCAAGATAACTAACTGCTCACTGGTTCTGCAGCCATCATAGCTGGGTTCTTAAACACCCATACCATCCCTCCCCTGAGCTCTTACCCCATCAACCCTCAAAATAGTTTTCCTCTGAACAATGTTTGAGGCATTAGTAATAATAACACAATAGCAACTTTTATTGTTTTCATTTTATATCTTGTAATAGGTTCTTAGTTGAGTTCTATTAGGGATAAGAACACTTATCCTTAATCAGGTGTGGTCTGGAAGAAAGAGAAAAATGAGGTAGAATTCAAATTATGACTCCATTTATCCACTTCAGTGCCAGAGAAATGATGATTATAGTTATGTTATATTGGTTATCTATTGCTGAGTAACAAATTTCCTCAAAACTTATTGGCTTGAAAAAAACCATTTTGTTCATAACTTTGTGATCAGTAGTTCAGGAAGGGCTCAGCTGGGCAGTTCATCTCTGATCCATGTGGCATAAGCTAGGGCAGTTGGGGTGTGATGATTAACTTCCAAGATGGCTGCTTCACTCACATGTTAGGTGCCTGGGCTAGGATGGCTGGCAATTGATGCTGAGTGTAAGCTGGAAGCTGAGTTGGGACTATCATCTGAAGTACCTACACATGGTCTCTTTATGTGGCTTGGGCTTCCCACACCATGGAGGCTTGATTTCCAGAGACAGTAGCCTAAGAGTGAGTGTTCCAAGAGATCAGAAGTAGAAGCTGCTAGACTTGTGATGCTTGGGTCAAGAAATTGAGACAATGTCATTTCTATTGTATTCTACCGGTCAAATCAATCACAGACCTTTCCCAGATTGAAGGGGAGGGGACATAGAAACTCCCCCATCATGAGAGATGTAGCAAACAATTCGCAGCTATCTTTTATCTACACATATGTGGACAATTTTTTCCTCAGAGGACTTTTAGAAATAAACATGATCTGGATTGAGGACTTGGAACTACCAATTTCTTCGCTAATTTTTAAACATCACTCCTTTTTTACTTTTGTCAAATGAGACCTTGGTGAACTGATATTAAATTCTAACCCCTGTCAGATAAATTAAACATTGTGATAGATTACTTCACAATCTTTTAAAACTTAAATAATAAAATGGTAATAACAATAATAACACCTTTATATGTACCTACCTCAGTTCTAAATACATTTTGTGTGTTGATTCCTATGATCCTCATAACAAAGCCACGAGGCAAGTTCTTTTATCAACTCCATTTTCATATGAGAAAACTGAGGCACAGAGAGGTTGAATAACTTGCCAGGGTCACACAGCTTGTAAGTGGCAGCACTGGGATTTGAACTGCAGTTGTCTGTTTCCACTACTGAGAGGGAAATCATCTAGTTGACCTTTACATTGCTTCTCTCACATGGAGGAAAATCAGCAGCTGTGTGAATTTGCTGTTATTAAATACTATTATGTGCATAAATTATCCAAATATGTTCATATTAGAGCTTGGATCTAGAAGTGGACAAATGGAAACATGTTCTTTCCACTATAGGTGATCCTTATAGAGCTATGTTAGGAAAACATTTCATATTTTTGTCCCCTAACCCCACCCCTAGCCAATTTGAATTTTATCTAAAGTTATTAACGCGTTTTTTTATTGAGTCCAAACTCATTTTTATCCATATCATATTTTGGTCAAATGTGATTGTTCATTCTAAAAGAAGTGTGTGTGTGTGTGTGTGTGTGTGTGTGTATGTGTGTGTTTGTGTGTGTAAATTCTATTCCTATTGTGAAAAAAACAGAGGAAAGTTTCAAAACACAAATATAGTCCCTCTTCTGAAATCCCATTTCTGAATTGTTTTTGAGGAGTCTTTAATTTATATGCTAGCATAATTTGTGGTAGTTCATTTTTATTAACAATTTGCATTGCAGTTTCTCATCCCCTTGCTGTTGGGAAATTTTAGGATTTCAGGACAGCTGGCTACCTTTGCTGAGGCCCTGAAGCATTTTTTTGTGATTCACAAAGAAAACTGGTGTGTGACCAGAATGGGCAGCGACAGGTGGAAGGCTCAAAGGTCATTCTTTGTACAGGTTCCCACCACGAGTGTACACTCTCCACTTTTGTTATGTTAACCTCTTAATTACCCATAGACAGCCGCAGGTGGCGAAGGAAATTAGCTACATTGACTTAGAAGGCTGCTACACGGCCTTTTGAGACCCATGGATGGACTCTGTATGATTTTCTGGTCTGGATGTAAACCTGAAATAGACTTCAGAGAATTTCAGAAATTCAGAAATAACCCAAAGGTTGGGGAATCATTTCTCAGAGCACAGCTGTGAGCAGCATTCATTAAACAGACAGGTTTGTGTGACCTTCCTAAATGACCAAAATTAATATTTGGATTTTTCTAGTCTTTGAGTAATGTATCCTTGATTTAAGAGTGGGGTATACTACCAGGTATCTTTTTTTTGTGTGTGTATGTTTAAGGAAGGAATGAGGCTTACTACTTAGCAAAGGATTAAACCTAGATAGCAGGTCAAGTCTTGGTCTTAAGACAACATTTTGGTCATTAACATTTTTTTTTGTTCCCTTAGATTCAACTCCATATTGAATTAGTTCTTTGATAAAGGAGTCTGAAATAAATGACCTTTATTAAAAGCAGACCAATTGTATAGTGCCCAACATAGACATTTTCAAATGACTAATTTTCTTAAATTATTGAGGAAGTACTCTATTTATGAGGATTGTACTCCATTTATATATATATATATATATATATACATACTCTAAATTAAAAACATTTTTTTCAGTCAGATTCATCTTCATTTCACAGATGAAGAATCTAAGGTATAGAGAGATTCAGTAACTTGTCTAAGGTCACAAAGCAAATAATAGCCAGGGTTTTTTCCATTGAATAATGCTACTTGCTTTTCTGTCTAAATTACTCAATTTCCATTTTATATCCTTGATGGAAGGGTCTGGGTCCAAAGTCTAAGAAGAAAAGTAAATTTCGGAAAAGACTTCAGTAAGAGCTCATTTAACATGTCATCTGGAAAATCATCCCTTTACTACTTTTTGGGTTGCTTATGTTGTGTCTAACTGTGCTAGTTTTCCAGAGGGTTGACTTTCTCTGCACCACAGATGTTATTTCTATGAACACAAGTGAGTGCTGATGCTTGGTGGTATGTCTACTTGATTTGTAGCTTCTTTATAGGATGGAATATCAAGTAGGAAGGCTACAAAATAAATTTTGTTTGGTATATATTATCCATCCAACAGCTGTCCAGTAGGTGAGGATAGAGGTACAAGGATGGTTAAGACAAGATCTCAGCCCTTGACATGACCATAGACATGTATTAGACATGTAATAGATAGACCATTCCAATATGGTATAATAAGACCTATGACAGAGATGCCAAGCCCTATGAGGAGAAGTGAAGGAGCCATTGACTCTCTTTGGAGGATTCATGGAAGGCATCACAGAGTAAAGGCATTTGAGTGGGGTCTTCAAAGATGAGGAGTTTTTGGTGTGGAGAATGGGGGAAAGACAGAGGGAATAGCATTGAATGTTTGGGGAACTCCAAGTGGCTTAGTGTGGTTGGTGCATGGAATGTGTATGTATATGGGACTTGAGGGAGAAAAGCTTGGAGAGATGAGTTGAAACCAGACAGTGGAGGGGCCCTCAAGCAATGGGAAGCCATAGGAAGACGGAGTAGTATGATCAGTTTGTATTTCAGAAAGTTAACTCCATATTCTGGTTAGGTTTGAGGAAGGGAAACTAGAGGAAGGGGAATGGCTAGAAGGGGAATACTGAGGAGAGCTGTAGCAGTGGCGAGAGTGAGGAGGTGAGAGACTGTAGAGACAATTTGGACACACTACTTACAATATTTGAAAATGAATTGTTCAGTATGGTTGAAGGAAAGTGTGGAATGGACCTTGAGGTTCAGGTTTCTGTTTTAGGTGAAGTAGGGGCTATCAACTGAAATGAGTTATTCCAGAATAAGGAGGAGATTAAGAGAAGGATATGAAAAAGTTAGTTTTGATATGTTACTTTCCATGAGTCTGTGAAATGTGGAGGTGGAGTTGACCAGGAGAATGTTAGAAATTTGGGTTTGGAGCTCAGACGAAAATAAAGGTTAGAAATAGAAATTTGGGATTCATCTACATATAGAGGACAGTTAAAGCTTTGAAAACAATGGGGTCATGTAGAGAGAATGAAGGAGACTGGGGAGGAGTAGACAGAGAGAGATCAGAGGGCAACCAAGGGAGAATGCTGCATGGGAAGCAGGGGAAGAGAATCTAAAAGGATCAAATGGTTGGCAAAGCCAAATGATTTAGGAAGGCCAAAGAGACTAAAGATTGATAAAAAACCATGGATTTAAGGCCGGGCGCGGTGGCTCACGCCTGTAATC
>NW_012150841.1:6598818-6622318 GCF_000956105.1 Propithecus coquereli
AAAAAAAAAAAAAAAAAACCATGGATTTAGCACTTAGGAAGCCACCAGTGACCAAGTTAGTCAAAAAGCAAGTCTCAAAACACTATGTAAAACACACACTCAAACAATCTATATTCCCTAATACCAGCTTTATAATGCAATGTATTGAAAACTCTGGAGGGACAGTGGTTATCTCTGGGTGGTGGGATTGGGGTAATTTTTATTACTCTTTTCTTTGTTTTTGCTTATATGCATTTTCTAAATGTCCGACAATGACCATGCATTACTCTTGTAATCATAAAAGAATACAATAACAATTCTGACAAAAGGAAGTCACCAGTGACCTTGGTGAAAACAGTTTCAGTGGACTGATGGAAGCAGAAGTTGGATTCTAATGGATTGAGGAGGTAATTGGAGCTGAGGAACAGGGACCAGTTGACTCCCTATTTGTGGCAAAGGCAGAAAAGAGAAAGAGCATTAGCCTGAGTGGGTAGCAGGATTGAGAAAAGAATTTATTTATAGCAGCAGTTAAAAAATATTTGATTAATTTAAAAATAATAATAAACTCATCACTTCTTAACATAGCATGCTTTTATGAAAAATAACTATTTTCCAAAACAACAATAATTCATGAAAAGAGTAGGATTGTTTTTCATTTTTTTCAAATGTCTTTAATGTCTGGCTTAGTAAAAGAGAGCTGAGTTCTTATATCTGCTTCTGCATCCAAGCTGTTGCAATATGTTGTCTTCGTTGAAGTAAATAAGAAATATCTGGCTTCACATAGATGTGTGGTTGATAAAGGGAAGACCTTGTGGACCCCCTGCAAGGGCCTCAGGGACCCCCCACCCCTGCAGTGGTTCTTTGAGAACCACCGATTTTTAGTATGGGAGGAAATCTGAACATGCTTATATCTTGAACAGAAGAAGCCTCCCTAAATCATTTAGCAACACCAACCATTCAATCCTTTTGGATTGATTCTCTTCCCCTGCTTTCCATGTAGCATTCTCTCTTGGTTGCCCTCTGATCTCTCTGTCTGTTCCTCCCCAGTCTCCTTCATTCTCTCTACATGACCCCATTGTTTCTAAAGATTTAACTGCTCTCTATATGTAGATGAATTTCAAGTCTCTCAGCAGAGAGGCAGAGATTTAAAATTCAAGAGAGGGAGGCATAACTGTTAGAATATACCAATATGGATAGAGGGTTCACCTTCTTAAGGAGTAGTGGTAAGTAAGATAGAGTTGTAAGGATGGATGTAGCTACAAATACATTTAGAAGAGTAGAGCCAGTTGATGGATTTCACCTCCATTAGCTTCAGTTTTCTCTGAAACAGCAGGAAAAAAAAAATACCTTCTGGGAATGGAGTCTGCAGAATGGGATGGGGACTCATGAAAGTTCTTATTTCTATAGCTCATCTATATGCATACTGTGAGATGAGATGCTTGCTATGTGAAGGCTTAAGTGTTTCTGTGAGTAGGAACCTGCATTTCTAGTGGAGTGCAGGGAATATCTTGAGCTGAATGTTTCACTCTAGGAGACTTTTCTGCAACACTTTAATCCAAATGAACCAAGTTAAAATGAACATCAAGGACACCCTTGGTTGAAAATAGAAATCAGTAAGAGTGTCTGTAGCCTGAGATATGTGAGCACAATAGGGAAGGAACATTTCTTTTTTCCTTGTTTTAATAAGGTGATGTTTGTATATGTATGTATGACATGTATTTGAGCCTTGGGTATTTGTGGCATTAATTAGCAGGGCTACTTGGAAGGGAAGCTCTCCAAAGCCCAGAGTTTGGGACTGTGGCCTCCGTTTCTAGGATGGGCATGCCTCCGAGTAGGTCTCTACTGTACTAGATTTTATATATTTAGGTTGGGAGAGCTGGCGTGTATGTCCATGTGTATGTGGGAGGCAGATTCATTGCTTTGTTCAATAATAGTTTGAGTGTTTTTGATGTTCAAGTGTTTCTTGAAATGTTCAGTAAGATTAGAACAAACAAAAGTATAAATAAAAGGGAAAATTAAACCAGGAGTACCTTAGTTGCAGAAGAAAATTCAGTTTGAGAAATAGAAATACAGGAGAAGTAATATTTTATCCAAAGTTTTTAGTTCTTGAGATTAAAACAAATTTAAATGATTCAATCAAAACCTTTTGTGGGGAGTGATTTAAAAACAAGATCTACCCGAATGATGGACATATTTGAGGCTCGGACTTGGGGGGGAGGAGCGGGGGCAGGGGCAACATACGTAACCTAAACATCTGTACCCCCATAATATGCTGAAATAAAAAAAAAATAAGATCTGTTCCCATCAGTCTGGAATAGTATGGACCTTTCTCTCCCATAAACTTCTTATCCTAAAATAATCTGGAGATCCATTTTGGACCTCAGTTAACAGGGACATCTTTCTCACCTCATGTATCTCCTTTATCTTTGTTCCCTCTTTTTAATCTTTTGCCCCTTACATTCCAACATCTCCCTATACTCTTTGTTTCTCCTTCTCATTTATCAAATCAAATAAATATATTCCCTGTATTCAATTGTCTTCATTACTTAGAAACCCAAATTCACACCCATGGACCTTCTATCTTGAAAACGCTGTTTTAGTTTAATTAAGCACCCAGGCTGGTAATATGATAATTCTCTATTCCATTTTGTAGGCATGTGTGTTAAGCAGCCTATGATGACATGTTCTCCTTTAAGCTATGAAGTTTGTAGCAATCAAAAGCTAACTGGTCCTCTCAGGGTAAGAGCTCCTTTTTGTGCTGGTGACACAATAAAAACTGTTCAGGATGACATGGATGGTACTCAACAAACTTCATGAGTTATTCTGTGCCTGAGCCTCCAACAGATGTATGTGTATATGATGGCGGAAATAATCCAATACTGTAAATAATAAAAAAAAAAATATGAGTGCACTAAGTTATTCAGTTCAAAAGATTGTATTATGTAATACCAAATTCAGCAAAATATTCTTTACAAGAGATAAAAACATAAGGACACACAAAGTTTGAAGTAAAGGGATGAAATAAGTTATACCAGACAAATAATGAGAAGGATGGTGCAGCAATATAAATATCAGAAAGAAGATACCATAAAGGAAAAAAAAATACCAAAGATATCATTAAACAATGGTGGAGGCAACATTTCATCAGGAATATATAATAATCCTGATCCTGTATATACCTAATAATATAGTCTCAAAGTATATAAAAAAGTCATTAGAATTTCAAGGAAATATTGACAAAATTCATACTTAGAAGAGGAAGTTATATTTTACGAAGACTAATAGATAAACAGACACAAAATTTAAAAGGCCATAAACAGTTTAAAGAAAAAAATTACAAAATAGATCTAATGGACATATATATATATATGTACACGCACACACACACACACACATACACACATATTCACATATATATAAATATAATTCTGCACTCCACAGTTAGAAAATGAACATTCAATATATATGAATGAATATAAAAAAAATTACTTCATGCTAGGCCACCAAGCAAGTCTTGACAAATGCTAAGAACTGATAACAAAGGGACTATATTAGCTTATTAAAATGTAATCAAAACAAAAAGATAGTCAAAATAACCCATAATAGACTTTTTTGTAGTATAGTAGAGTTTTTTTTCCCAGCTATTAACTAAACTTAAGACTTTATTTGGATTTCACTGATTTTTCCGTTAATATCCTTTTCCTGTTCCAGTGTCCAACTCAGGGCAATTTTTGTGTCTAAATTCATAAGAGATACTGATCTCTAGTTTCTTTTTTTGTATTTTCTTTGTCTAGTTTTGGTATAAGTGATATATAAGTTTATATTTAAAGTAATTATATGCTAAGATTTAAGTCTTCCATTTTATTGCTATTTGTTTTTTCTGTTTCTCATTCCTGTTTCCCTCTTCTTGCCTTTCTGTGGGTTATTTGATCATTTTTAAGGATTCTGTATTTTATTTATAGAATTTTTGAGTGTATATCTTTGTATAGTTTTTTTAGTGCTGGCTCTGGATATACAGATGTGACTTAACACACTCAACTTGTATCAACAAAGGAATGTGTGGAAAGTTTCAGTCCATTTATATCCCTTTACTTTTCTTGCTTTTAAAAATGATGTTATAATTTTTGTTTCAATCATCAAATGCGATTTATGGAACTTATGGGGAGAAGGATATTCTATTGTATATTCTCATATTTCTGCTCTTTCTATTGTTCTTTCTTCCTTCCTAATGCTGCAAGATTACTTCTTTTATTATTTTCTTTCTGTCTGGAAAAGTTCCTTCAGCCATTCTTTGTGGATAGGTCTGCTAGTGACAAATTCTTTCAGCTTTCCTTCATTTGAGAATGTCTTTATTTCCCCTTCACTCCTGAAGGATAGTTTCACCAGATATAGAATTCACAGTTGAAATTACTTCTCTTCCAGCACTTGAAAAATGTTATGCCACTTCTTTTTGGCCTCCCTGGATTCAGATGAGAAATCTGCTGCCATTTGAATTGATTTTTACCATATAGATTGTTTCTCTTTGGCTGATTTCAAGATTATTTATTTGTCTTTAATTTTTAGAAATTTAATTATAATGTGTCTTAGCATAGATTTATTTGGGTTTATTTTGTTTGAGGTTTGTTTAGGCTTGAATCTGTAGGTTTATGTCTTTCTCCAAATTTAGAAAGTTGTTAATTTGAATACTCTTTTAACCCCATGTTCTCCTTTTGGTCTTTTCTCTTTCTGGGCTTCAGTGATAGGTATATTGGATCTTTCGTTATAATCCCACAAGTCCCCGAGGCTCTGTTAAATTATTTTAGTCTGTTTGCTCTCTGTATAAATTGAGTGACTTCCATTGATATGTCTTCAAGCTTACTGATTCTTTTCTCTGTCTTCTCCATTGTGCTGTTGAGCCCATTTATTAAGTTTTAAATTTTGATTATTATATTTTTGGCTCTATAATTTCCATTTGATTCTGTTTTATAACTTTCTTTGCTGAGATTTTCTACTTCTTGTTTCAAGAGAATTTGTAACAGCTTGTTGAAAGAACTTTTATCAAGGATGCTTTAAAATTCTTGTCAGATAACTCTAACATCTGATTCATCTTGATGTTGGCATCTGTTGATTGTCTTCCCTCACTCAAATTGTGATTTTCCTGGTTCCTTGTATAATGAGTGATTTTTAGTTATATCTTGGACATTTTGGTTTGCGTTAGGAGACTCTGGATCCTATTAAATCTTTTATTTTAGCAGGCAGTCTCCTTGTTTAGGCTTATCATGCAGATTCTTTAGTGTCATAGGATTTTTTCTTTTCTAATTTTAGAAGCTCTTTATATATTAAAAATACATTCCTTGGGCTATTACATATAAAACTTAGACAAAATAATTTTATTCCAAAATACAAATTACCAAAATTGAAATACCAAATATGAATAAACTAAAACTCATTAAAGGAATTTACTCAGTAGCCAAAAATTTTCCCATAAAATTTTCCCAAATAGCCCATCCCTCCCACCAAACAAAATATAGACACCAATCCTAGATGTTTTTACAAATGAGGTCTACCAAAATTTAGAGGAACACATAATACCTATCTTTTAAAAACTGTTGTAGAGAATAGAAATCATAGGAAGATTCTCCAATTCATTTTATGTGTTAACTAAGAAATGATGGGACGAGATCTTAGCATAAAAGGTTATGTTTTGTCCATATTTCTCAGGTGATACAGCAATTTTCACTCTTATACGTGCTATAGTATCAACTGATACTGCAGTGCTGGCAGTGAAAATCCAGACTTCTTCAGATGCTTGAAATCATACCTCTAGCTTTTTCTCTTTTGGGCACCTAAGGAGGCATCTGGTGCTTGGACTGACCAGTGAATAATTGTGTAGCAGCCTTCTAGCCCTCAGAAACACTGAAGTTTACACAAAGAAAGAAATTACAAACCAAGATCTACAAATCTATGTATCTCTTTGCCAGCGGACTATTAGCTCTGTGTGTTTTTTTTTTTTTAATTCTTGGTTGCTCCTATCTTCAGTTAACACTATGACACTATATTTGCTATTGTGCCATTCTATGCTTTTGGTTAAAATAAACAAGTCTTCTCTTGTATGAGACCTGGTGGTTGGGATTGTCATTTTTGATTTTAACAAATCCATTAACAGGAAATATATCCCACATTTAAAGAACATAGGATATATCTTAGAAAGAAGAATATATGCTAGAATCAAATGGAAATTTTACAATTGAATAAATTTTAGAAACTCATCAGAATGGAGAGGACAGAGGAAAGAATCAGTGAACTTGAAAATAGAACTGTAGAAATTACTCAATCTGGACAACAAAGAGAAAAGAGATGGAAAATTGAGCAGAGATTCAGAGACCTGTGGGACTATAACAAAAACTCTCAGAAGGAGAGAAGAAAGGTGATGAAACTGAAAAAGTATTCAGAAAGACAATGGTTGAAAGTCTCCCAATTAAATTTTTTTTGTTTTATACTCCAAATCAGAGTACAGATGCTTTTTATTCATTTATTTTTTATTTCAATGGATTTAGGGGGCACGAGTGGTTTTTTGATACATGGATGAATTGTATAGTGGTGAAGTCAGGGCTTTTATCATACCCATCACCCAAATAATATATGTTGTACCTGATAGGTAATTTTTGAATCCCTTACCCCCCCTCCTACCCTCCCCTCTCTTGAGTCTCCAAAGTCTATTATACCACTCTATATGACCATGTATACCCATGGCTTAGCTCCCACTTATAATAATAAGTGAGTACATGCAGTATTTGCTTTTCTGTTCCTGAGATACTTAGGATACTGGCTTTCAGTTCCATCCAAGTTGCTGCAAAAGACATTATTTCATCCTTTTTTTTTTGAGACAGAGCCTTGCTCTGTTGTCCTGGCTAGAGTGCAGTGGCGTCACCATAGCTCACTGCAACCAACCTCAAACTCCTGAGCTAAAGCGATCCTGCTACCTCAGCCTCCCAAGTAGCTGCGACTGTGGATACACGCCACCATGCTTTGCCAATTTTTTCTATTTTTTTGTAGAGACAGGGGTCTCAGTCTTGCTCAGGCTGATCTCAAACTCCTGATCTCAAGCGATCCTCCCACCTTGGCCCCCCAATGTGCTAGGATTACAGGCGTGAGCCACTGGGCCTGGCCTATTTCATTCTTTTTTTATGGCTGAGTAGTATTCCATGGTATATATTTTTACCACATTTTCTTTACCCAATCATCTGTTGATGTGCACTTAGCTTGATTCCATATCTTTGCAATTGTGAATTGTGCTGCAATAAACATACAAGTGCACGTGTCTTTTTGATATAACGACTTCTTTTCCTTTGGGTAAATACCCAGTAATGGAATTGTTGGATCAAATGGCAGGTCTACTTCTAGTTCTTTGAGGAATCTCCTTACTGTTTTCCATAGAGGTTGTACTAATTTACATTCCTACCAACAGTGTATAAGTGTTCCCTTTTTACCACATCTATACCAACATCTATTGTTTTTTTTTAATTTTTAAAATTTTTTTTATTTTTTATTTCAGAATATTAAGGGGGTACAGATGTTTAGGTTTTGTATGTTGCCCTTGTCCCCCTACCCCCCCATGTTTTTTGACCTTTAAATAATGGCCATTCTGACAAGAGTAGGTGATATCTCGTTGTGGCTTTAATTTGCATTTCTCTAATGATTAGTGATGTTGATCATTTTTTCATATGTTTGGCCATTTGTATATCTTCTTTTGAAAAATATGCATGTCTTTTGCCCACTTTTTGATGGGGTTATTTATTTCTTACTGATTTGTTTGAATTCTTTGTAGATTCTGGATATTCTTTGTCAGAGGTATAGTTCGTGAATATTTTCTCCTATTCTGTAGGTTGTCTGCTTACTCTGTTAATTATTTCCTTTGCTGTACAGAAACTTTTTAGTTTAAGTTCCATTTATTTATTTTTATTTTTGTCGTATTTGCTTTTGGGGTCTTAGTCATAAATTCTTCGCCTAGGCCAATGTCCAGGAGAGTTTCTCCTATGTTTTCTTGTAGAATTTTTATGGGAGTCAAGTCTTACATTTAAGTCTTTAATCCATCTTGAGTTAATTTTTGTATATGGTGAGAGACAGAGATCCAGTTTCATTCTTCTGCATGTGGCTATCCAATTTTCCCAGCACCATTTATTGAATAAGGTATCCTTTCCCTGGTATATGTTTTTGTCTGCTTTGTTAAAGATCAGTTGGTTGTAGGTGTATGGTATTATTTCTGGGTCTCTATTCTGTTCCATTGATCTTTGTGTCTATGTTTATAGCACTATCATGCTGTTTTGATTACTGTGGCCTTGTGGTATAATTTTAAGTCAGATAATGTGATGCCTCCAGTTTTTTTTTTTTGCTTAGGATTTCTTTGGCTATTTGGGCTCTTTTTTGATTCCATATGAAATTTAGGATGGTTTTTTCTAATTCTATGAAAAATGACTTTGGTATTTTGATAGGAATTGCAATGAATCTTTAAATCACTTTGGGCAGAATGGGCAGAAAATCCCCAAATTTGGCAAAAGACATAAATCTACAGATTCAAGAAGCTGAGAGAATGAGAGAATCCCAAACTTGATAAACACAAATAAATCCACACCAAGACATCATAATCAAACTTGAGAGAAGTAAAGACCAAGAAAATATCTTGAAAGTAGCCAGAGAGAAATGACGTATTATCTATAGGGGAGAACTAATTTGAATGACAGGGGATTTCTAATCAGAAATCATGGAGGCTGGAAAGAAATGATACATTTTTCAAGTATTGAAAGAAAAGAATTGCCAACCACAAATTCTACACTCAGTGAAACTATCCTTCAGGCATGAAAGGAAAGACATTCTCAGACTAAGAAAAACTAAAAGAATTTGCCAATGGCAGACCTACCCTTAAAGAAATGGCTGAACAGCTGGGTGTGGTGGTGCATGCCTGTAATCCCAACTACTTAGGAAGCTGAGGCAGGAGAATCGCTTAAGCCCAGGAGTTCAAGACCAGCCTGGGCAACATAGTGAGATCTTGTCTCATTTAAAAAAATGGCTAAAGGAAGTTCTTGAAACAGAAAGGGAATGCAAGAATCTTAAAAATGACAGGAAAGAAGGAAGAGTAAAGGGAAGAACAAAAATATGGGTATACACAGTAGACTACTTTTCTCTTCTTGAATTTTCTATATTATATTTGACAGTTGAAATAAAAAGTATATAACATTTTGATGTGGTTCTTAATGTATGTAGAGGAAATTTTAAGATAATTATAAATGGGGAATGATAGAGGAACTTGAAGGTAAGGTTTCTACATTTCACTTGAACTGGTAAAATTTCAACACCAATAGATGTCCCGACCCGCGGGGTAGTCAACGTGGACCCTGGAGGAGGGAGTGGGAATTGGGAGAGGCAGGAGACACAAGAAATGGAGACAAGACAGGAGTCTGATCAAGTCTCGTTTATTGGCAGGAAGGCAGAGGCTTAAGTAAGGCAGAAAGAGTAACAGTAAAGGGGCGGTGCTTTCCGAGGCTCTGGCTTTCGGGCCAGAGGATTTCTATATAAGGAAACCCTCAGGGGCTTTCAAGGGCTACATAGTTATAATGGGTAAATAGAAACTTACAAGCTCTTCCGCAGGCTTTGCAAATGCGTGGGCTTGGTAAGCAGCTGCCGGGCCTCATGGCTCCGGACAAATAGACTGATAAGTTATGATTGTATAATGTAATACTTAAAGCAACCACTAAAATTTTATTTATGTATGCAACAACTTTCATGAACCTCAAAGGCATTAGGCTAAGTAAAAAGAGCCAATCTTAAAAGGTTACATACTATATGATTCCATTTCTATGATATTCTCAAAATGACACAGTTAAATTGATGAACACATTAGTGGCTGCCAAGGGTTAGGGATGGTGGGGTTGGTGGGTATAACTCTAAAGGGGTAGCATGATATAGATCTTTGTGGTGATGGAATAGTTCTGTATCTTGGTTGTAGTGGTGGTTACACGAATCTATACATGTGATAAATGGCATAGAACTATATATACACGTTCAACCAACATCTGTTTCCTGGTTTTAATATTGTACTATAGTTATATAAGATGTAATCATTGGGAGAAAGTGGGTGTGGGGGACATGGGATAGACCTCTCTATTATCTTTGCAACTTCTTACAAGTCTATGGTTATTTCAAAATCAAAAAATGTTAAAAATAGGAAAAAATCCCTCACATTTGTTTGGTGAAAATATTTTGTTTTTATTTTATTTATTTATTGTTTTTAAGACAGAATCTCACTCTGTTGCCTGGGCTAGAATGCAGTGATATCATCATAGTTCGCTGCAACCTGAAATTCCTGAGATCTAGTGATCCTTCTGCCTCAGCCTCCCAATTAGCTGGGACTATAGGTGCGCTCCACCATGCCCAGCTAATTTTTCTATTTCCTATAGAGACAGGGTCTCACTATGTTGCTCAGGCTAGTCTCCAACTCCTGGCCTCAAGGGATCCTCCCGCCTTGGCCTCCCAAAGTGCCAGTATTACAGGCATGAGCCATTGTGCCTGGCCTTGTTTTTATTTTAATTTACATTTAATAACTAATTTTTTTCAAAATGGAATACTATTTTAGTTTTTTTCCATTTTTGTGAAATTTATCTGTCACATAGAACTCTTGGATGGCAGTAGTAAACTAAAACAGGAATTTTCTCTCCTAAATGTTATTTTGCCATTTGAGTCACCAAGGTTTTGATATGGGAGCTGTTGGTGACAGTATTTATAGGAGAGGATGATATGACTGTCTCATCCCCATCTTACTCCACCTCAAGCAGGACTGCTCTGTGGGCTTACTTTTCAGTAGGAATGCTAAAAATATTCAAATCTCTCATTATGCCTGCTTTACCCAATGGCCTGCTTTTATGAGTTGGTTGGCTGCAGTCAGAAGTACATTGGTGGCTGTGGAATGAAATTCTCCCTACACAAGGTTAAGTAGTCTATATGATTCTCTTCTTTGTAACCTTGACTAACTGAACTTGGATTAACTGCACATTTTCTCTTGTGACTATCACGCTTTCCTCTAATTAATCAAATTTTCCGGAAGCTCTATCTGTACAACTAACTAGACTAGATCTCTCTTCAGACATGGGAATAGAAATTACTCTGAGAATCTTGATTGTGTTACTGATTTGCATAGTGTTAATGATTTGTATGTTAATGTGGTGGGGAGGCTGAAGGACTGCATGTCAGTAGAACCTGTTTCCTATTTCCACTTCTGGAGCCATGCAGGGTCAACTCTGCCCTCTTTTTTGCATTTCTCTTTAGTTCCTTTTGTTTGCATTTTATTTTATGGCTAGAATTTAATTTCAACTAGTATTTATTTGAAAGATGACTTTGAGCTCTCTGCTACTATATCAGGTTCTTTTACATATACCATCTCATTATCCCAAACAGCAGCCTTTTATTTTAACTGAAAACTTGGTATTTCAGTATTCCATCATGTTGGCATTATGTTTAAATGCCAAATTAAAAATTAAAAATTTGACGAATGCTATCAAATTCATTCTATGTGATACTTGGGACACTTACCTTAGTTTGATACAATAGAATTATTAAATATGCCTTAAGACACTTAACATCATTTCAATGCATGCAATGAAGGGAATTCAGGAACCAGAGTCAAGAAGCTCATCTGTTGAAAAAAAATTATATAAGATAGAGTAAGCCTGACATAGAAAATTTTCATCCTACTGTTTGCTTACTTTATTCCTCTAATGTTTATCTTTGAGGAAGTTTCTCTCTCAAGTATTATTATAGATGTGGGAATAAAGGTGAGATGAATGATAGTATATTCTCAGATCTATGTAGTGGTTAAATGATAATGAAACCACATAGTTCATCATGGTAAAGCAAACACACTTGGAAATGTATTATTGTTATTATTATCATTATGACAGTGTTGAGAGGGGCTCAATTAATCAATCAAGGGTGTAGCCATCTGATAGAAAGATGGGATTTGTAATAAGAGGTTTACTATTGGGTGGCAGATGTAGCAGACAGCCCAGACAACAAGCTTGGAATAGTGAACTACACATCCCACTGGCAACATTTATGGCACCGGAAGTGGCATCCATATACACATATCTACTTGAGGGGACTTGGAAAAGGGGAAAAAAAAAGCCTGTGAATGCTGTTATTAAGCAGTGGACCTCCAAATTATGAGCCAGATTTCAAAATGCACCCATAATTTGAAATCCAGTTTTGTCTTTTTACAAATGCTAATAATGTAACATGCACTACTTGTAATATATACAATTGTAACAGTATAATCATAGATACGTTTTCATTCAGTAAATTAGCTCTTATGTAGTGTAGTGTGCAAGCAGCCTCTAAGTTGGCCACCAATGATCTCTGCCTCCTGGTATCTGTGCCCTTGTGTGATTTCCTCCCCTTGAGTATGGGCTGGACTTACTGACTTGCTTATGATGAACAGAATGTGGCAGAAGTAATGGGATGTCACTTCTGAGATTAGGTTATAAAAAGACTATGGCTTCCATCTCAGGATGCTCTCTCTTGACTGCTCTTTCTGGGGTGTATTAGTCTGCTTGGGCTGCCATAACAAAATAATACCATAGACTGGGTGGCTTAAACAACAGAAATTTATTTTCTCATAGTTCTAGAGGCTAGAAATTCCAGATCAAGGTGCTAGCCAATTTGGTTTCTGGTGGGGGCTCTCTTCTTGGCTTGTAGGTGGCTGCCATCTTTCTGTGTGCTCACATGGTCTTTTTTTGTGTGTGTGCACACTGGGACTTGGGGGTGAGGGAAAGAGAGAGAGAGAAAGCAAGCAACAGAGAGACAGTGCTAGCACTCTGGTGTCTTTTTAATAAGGATGTTAATCCTATAGGATCAGGTCCTTACCCTTATGACCTTATAACTGTAATTACTTCCTTAGAGGCCCCATCTCCAAATACAGCTACATTGGAGGTTAGGGATTCAGCATATGAATTTTGAGGGGACACAAACATGCAGTCTATAACATGGGAGGCAACTCTGTGGAGAGGCCAATGTTAGCTTGGAAGTGGATCTTCTACAGCTTTCCAACAGCCACATGAGTGATCTTTGAAGTGTATTCTCCTCCAGTTGAACCTTGAGATAACTACAATGCTGGCCAATACTTTAATTGCAACCTCAAGAGAAACAATCAATACCACCCAGCTAAGCTGTTCCTAAATTGACCCTGGTTGATCACAGAAACTGTGAAATAATATTTGTTTTCAGCTGCTACGTATGGGATAATTTGTCAGGCAACAATAGATAACTAATATATGTAATATTATTAATATTTAATATTTGACTCTTCAATTCCTAGATCAGAAGCTTCAGAAGTAGGATATATTATTAAGAGGGTCTGATTATCAGCAAGAAGTGAAAGAAAAGGGTGTGTGAAAAGGAACTAACAACTTTCCCATTATTTACAGTCTTCTTTCCAGAAATGATTTATATGATCTGTAAATATCTTGATGGGTATAATGATTTTATCTGACTCAGGGATTATGTGTTTTATGGGAGCTACCTGTAGGACTTTTAATTCTACAAATGTATTCTGAATAGAATGTATGGAAATTCTTTGTTACTATAGGATTTCATGGATGCAATTGTCATCAAGTAAAATTTTTTGCAAACGATCACCACATGGTTGACAGGAGTGAACGTTTGATAGCCAGCAAGAAGTAGAAGTTGGCAAATGAACCATTTACAATTACAGTGCTGCCCAGCAATCCTCAAATTTCCTGAATGCCCATCATAAGGATCCATTTGCTTCAAGCCTCTTAAGGCTGTGGAGTACCCCAGCTCCATTGGCATGCTGGAGTAGTTACATTCGTAGCCAATTAGCAGGGTGGCACACACTCCGCCAAGAAGCCCCAGTCTCTATAGACTCAGTATAGAGAGTGAAATTAGCTGAGACAAATACCTGTTAATCCCTTGTTCTTGGCTGGCATGGAGCGCCTACTGTGCAGCGCTAATAGTTCTGGGAAATCCCAATTCCCAGTGTCAAGAGTTGAACAGACTAAGTCTGTTAAATGAAGAAATTTACAGCGCATTAGCTTTGATCAAGAAATTCTAGGTGCAAGTCTCTTAAACAAATGAAGGCTGCTTGGGAATACAGGTCACTCTTTCTGGGAAGCTATTTTTGAAGGAGTTGATCTTCACTCTCTTTCCCATGCCAGAGCCAGGGGCAGAAAAGTGGCAGTTTGAGTGGCTGGACCTGGAGGCAGTAGAAAATAGCCTTATTTAGACAGGAGTAGAGAATTGGGTGACTATACCAGAGTTTCATCCAAGGGAGCTTGGATGTGGTTTTTGAAAATGAGAAATTTGTGACAAAAATTGCCAGAGTCCTTACAGCTTCCAGTGAAGGCTCGTTTATGCTTATATGTGTAAGCCGCGCCCTCTGCTGGCTGGATCAAGCCATGTCCCTGTCTTCCCCCACTTTCCTGGGAAAAACGTGTTGTATTTTCCCATCTAAATTATGTTTTCAGTTGCATTCTATCAGCCCGTTGCTGTCTATGCAAAGAATGAGGCAAGCAGAATTTAAATCGTGGCTTGTACCATACTGCCTGTCACTCAAAGTTCTGCATAGCGGTTGTCGGAGAAGGGTGAAAGATTTGGGAGTTCTTGGGGATATACTATAAATTTTCAGATTCTGATTCCTTGGCTAAGTTCACAGATATCCAGGTTCATTTTTTTTTTTTTTTTTTTTTGAGTGTGGGAGATCTTTTAGTGTGACCTTTGTTCGGCTGTGGAAGACAGAAAAACCTTTCTTTAGTACCAGGAAATGCTTTTAATTCAGACAAGCTTTTAATTCTTGGTTACATGAAATATAAGGGAATTTGGTGATTGCCCTCAATCTCAAGATAAAGGCATTGGAGTGAGGAAGAATCACAGTGAGAGAAGAGGAGGGTGGGCTGATGAGGCCAGTGAAAGGAAGGACAGATGATCTTATGCTCAAGTGTCTGGTATAGCCTTGGGTCTAGGAGGAAAGATGATTTACATTTTGACCTGTCAGTGAAAGGAAACCAAAGGAAATTGTGCAACTACCAATTTGTAAAGAGATTCTCAGGGGTAAAGCACTATTCAATTTTTTTCCAAAAAAGGAAGAAAGAAGTATCCATTCTAGGGAAGGCAGAGGAGAAAATACAGCTCTGTTCCCCTGAGATGAGCTAAGCCTGCCATGAGGAGGGGAGGTGGTAGATGGTGCTGTAGAATTTCATTTCTGGAAAGACGTATTCAAAATGTAGTCCAGCTCGGACTTAGGGGGGGGGCGGGGGAAGGGCAACATACGTAACCTAAACATCTGTACCCCCATAATATGCTGAAATAAAAAAAAATGTAGCCCAGGATGTTTGTGAAAATGAACCTGTATCATCCTAATCCCTCTAGACATTGACAAGCATCATTTAACCCTCTGCCCTCACCCCCTGCACAGAGGTTGGCATTGTTTGGTGTCATTGGCAGGACTAAAACCTATGACAAATAACACAGGTGCTTTTATAAACTGGGATTAAGTCACAGTTAGCAGAGATGTACAGCTGAGCTGTTTAGATAACCCTCTCCCTCCTCTGATCGGCTTTAGTTGATGAAAGCGTTCCCTAATAACGGTGATCACTGTATGCTCATTTTGTTGATCCCAATTCATAAAAATCAAATCTACAGTAAAGAAGTGTCTATTGATGTCAGGCCTTGGAAAACTCTCTTTCAGGCTGAGATCACGCATGGCAGATGTTAAGCCTTTGTGACAATATGGATTCCAGCTACTCATGTTTACCAAGAGCTAGGGATCAGGACTTGTGCTGGTATTCTACAATAAAATATTGTGACGATTACATGGGGTCACTCTGCAGACATGTTTAATCTGCCATTTGTATGCAGTATAACATTGCTGAAACCTTTTAGTTGCTCTAAGCCCTGAGTAATTAAAAAAACGTGCATTTTGCTTGCCATTTTGATTTTAGAGATTATATTTTGGCAATTTTTCTAATATGTGCAATATATTCAGGTTAATGATTGCACGCTAACCCAATCATATTAATTTGAGAGTTGTCCTTTGTATACCAAAATGTTTATGAATAACTCACCATGGGTTGCAGAGTCAAACATACCTGGATTTGATTATAATAGATGTGTGATCTTAGATAAGTTATTTCATGTCTTTGGACCTTAGTTTCTTTAATTATAAAATGGTATAGTACCTACTTATGGAGTTGTAAGGATTTAGTTAAATTATGCATAAAAAGTTTAGTTCAATTCTCGGCCCATATAACTTCGAAAAACGTTAGCTGTGTAACTGGTATATCAAATAGAAAAGACTCTTGGGATGAAGTCAGAAAGCATCATATATATTTTTTTTTTGGTCTCCCATTGTCCCGTTACATTTCGTTTTGTGGAAAAAGTTCTTCTCCAGCCACGGCATAAAAATTTGGTCAAGCCTCAAGATTTCCTGGCTACTCACAGGAAAAAGAAAGTTCTAAGTTGACTTTAATTTGCAAGCCCAGTCTCAATTTGGTTAAAATTATTGAATCACAGATACTCCAAACCTGAGTTAAAGCTCTTTTTTCCTGCTTCTCCTTGCCCAGCTTGCTGCCTAAAGTTTCTGACCTCTTTGAGGTTGGAGCACGGGAAAAGAGGAGGGGAAAGAAGAGCAAAAAAGTTATTTGCTGGCCCTGTTTCAGAGTGGCTTTGTGATCTCTGGTCAAATGTTTGAAGATGATTGTCTTGTGGCATTTTTGTGGGTTCTGCAGGTACCCCCTACAAGCCCCCCCTTGATTTGGGCGGTACCACCATCCTTTCTTGGTCTCTGCCCTGATGACACACCCCACAGCCTCTTAATCCTGGAGGCTCCATCTGCAGTCAGAAGGCTTCCCTTTTGGGCAGGGTCGACATCTGGTCCCTGGAATTTATACATATTTGACCTGACACTGGAAGGGAGGGAGTATAGTTACTTCATAGATATAGCCCTTTAACCTGATGTCTCCAGTTACACTGGCTTTCTAAAGTGTTAGTCAACCACCAGTTTACTGTGCATGATCTGCTGTTGAATGCATATTTATAATAGATCTTTCAGTGAGGCCATGGAGCCTATCTCAACTGACTTGGGGATAGGAGATAGTAACCCAACCCATGCCATCTCCTTGGAAGGCACAATGGTGAGACTCAGAATTCTGCCTTCTCCAAAAGGCCAAAATTTATCCTTCTTACAAATTATCTTAATTTCCAACACTCTCCTTTTATATCCTTGATGCGGATGAGATATCTGATATTTGCTCTCCTACCCTGAAATTTCCTCATGGTGGTCTATCTTACAAATCACTTTGGTATCTGATGTTCAAGTTTCTCATTTGAAACTCCCAATTAAACATTCTCTTATGGCTTCTGTTATCTATATGAAAGAAATTTGATTTGATTTTTATTTTTCTCTATCTAGTCCCCTTTGTGACCAGGCAGTATATGTTTAAAGGTAAAAACATAACCTCTTTTGGAGAAACTTAATTCTCTAAGTAATTTTCCCAGATGCTATCGGTTGGCCAGTTATTTTAATATTAGCCACAGAGAATATGATGCTTAAGGAAAATGTATTGGTTTGCTATATTTTCAAGGTGTATGTCAAGGAGTTTTATTGCATTTGAGTGTTTCAGAAATATGGAAATATGCAAAATTGTCTAAAAGGTTGTTATTGCATTGTTGCTTATAATAATGAAAAATGAAGACAATGTAAATGTCTAGAACTAGGTTAGAGTATTGGCTAAATTGAACAGTGTATTAAGCTATTATTAAAATGATATTGTAGAAGAACATTTAATGACCTGAAAAGATGTTCATTTTTCATAACACATTATAAATTAAAAAATGAGAAATAAAGACCTATGCATAGTATAATCTTATCTTGGTAAAAATATCCATATTTACACATAGAAAAAAAAGACCATGATGATATCCACCAAAATGTAAATAGGGCTGTTATGTAAACTTACCCCCATAATATGCTGTAATAAAAAAAATTAAAAAAGTTTAAAAGATATCTATGGATCTGATATCTTAGTAATGAGATTGTAGGTAATTTTTGTGTTTTCTTTCTGCCTATGTTTTCCAAATTTCTTAAAATTAGCACATATTTTTCATAATATTTAAAAGATAAATGTTATTTAAAAATAATACTTGGGTACTTCCATGATGTCCTGGTATAGGGTTCACAAGCTGACAGGGCATAGTGAACTAAGAAATGTCATTACAAAGGCTCTGGCCTTGCTGGGGGCCCCTGTGGGTAATCTTCAACACTCAAGAGGTAGGCTCAGGTCACTCACAGCTCACTCACTATCATCCTAGGGTAGAATCTTCTAAGTGCTAGTGCCTGGTTCCAAATTATGGAGCTTGTTGTTGGGTTTGTAGAACTGTGTGGAAAACAGAAGCTACTCTGAGCATGTGTGGTGGCACTTCATGAGTCAATTCCTGATCAATGATTTTCGGCTTCAGTGAAGCAGAGACTGAGGTGGAACCAACAGTCTAGCCAATTATTTTGTCATTTCCCAGGCTTAGTTCTCTAGTTCATGGAAGTGAGAAATAGCATAATTCTTTGCTGAAAGTTCCCAATATCTGGAGGAGCTGGGAAGGAGAAGAGTAAGAAAGATTTGGTGGCAGAGGGAAGCTGGCATGGCCCAGACCTTTGTGCATTTATTATACTATGCTGCCCACTCCCTAAAGCCCTGTAAAGTTCATTATTCACAGCCCCAGAAAGGAGGCGGGGGTCGAGGGTGGTGACAAAGGAAAGCTTTATGCCATATTTAGGAGCTAGGGATTTATAGAATAGGGACCCTTGAGGGATTTTAAGCTGGAGAGTGATATGGTCATATTTGCTTTTGTGGTCATTCTGAGTTTAAGAGGAAAAGATGAAGTTATGAAGATCGTTTAAGAAGTTGTGGTAATTCTAGGCCTGGATTTGAGTGGTGGGAGTAGAGATGGAGAGCAAGGGGCAGACTTAAGTAATACTTAGAAGATGGTATCAATGACAACGCTTGGTGGCTGGGTATGTGGCCTGAAAGAGGATGATGTATCTAGGAGATTTCATGGTGAATTATGTGGAACAGGAGACACATTAACTGGGATAAATGTAAATCATAGTGTGAGTTTCATTCAGTCTTTTGAAAGTATGGAATGACTGCCACTTAGCAGGCACAGGGTAAATATTTGTTGACTCTGTGAATGAATTTTTGTCTAATAAAGGAGTGGAGCTAGGCTGTTCATATAAATGTATTGCACAGCATAATTGTAACTTAGCTAGAAAACCAAAAGGGCTATTTTTAAAAACCAGTCTCCTTTTCAGTACAGTGGGTTTTGTGTGCTGCCTTAGCTGGTCAACGTAGGAGGGTCCCTCCGAGTTGGGGTAGTGATCCCAGTGGGTGGATGACAGGGAAACACAGTAAAAAGAGCTTGTCCAAGTGACCACTTCCTTGGCTCACATTTAGTTTAATCCCTGTGCAGTCACACTCTGCCAGCAGCATTGCTGTGAAAATGTAATAGTCTCGCTAAAAGTGGCTTTGTGTGTGGAGGCAGTGGAATAGAGAATTAGAGGACCTTTCTAGGATGCCATTTCAGCCATGCAAATAAACACTTGCCCATGAACCTGGAATTTAAAAGAGGTTCTTTACTCCTTTCTGCTGAGTTTCATGGGAATTAGGATTTGCAAGATAGGTTAGTGAGTGGTTTGGGTCAATATAGCATAGCTCCAAGTGGGAATCTGAGGCCATTGTCACTGGGTATCTACGTTGGAGCTAGAATTATCTAGTTTGATTGTATACATTTATCAGGCTAACCAGGTAACTATCAAATCAATGGGAATGATGACCTTTTCTGTGTATACACAGCCTACGTGTGTTAGCCTGAAGGAATATGACTACTTTGAACAAAATGATGGTGAGTTAGTTTAGAGAAGTTGGGGGAAGAGTAATGAGTTCCGTGTTTTAAGGACTACTAACTTTCTACGGGGAGCTACAAATACACGTGGGATTTAATTAAAACATTAACCCAACTGTAAGCTCTGTTATTGAATAGAAGAGGAAACAAATTGACAAGGTAGCTCATTTTTGAACAAAGCAACTGGCCCATGATGATATTATTTTGATGTATCTGGAATTATCATAATAGCAAAGTCCAACAATAAATAGAAAAATGAATGGCAGTGAGAATCCAACAGAGACCATTTCTCTAAGAATAGGAGTTAGAATATGCACCATTGTATTCACAGTATCATTAAAATATGAATAAACAGCAGCAACTTTTTATTATACAGTGAAAGAACCTCCTACAGGGTACCGAAAATTGAGTGGCATGTGTTTAATAAATTAAAACCAATAAGAAATGGCTATTTACCAGGATGCAGGAAGGGCTGAGAGAATAATGGGGGTTTAGCCAGGGACATAAATGGAACTGATTGATTATTAGGTGAGATTTTAAAGGTTTAAAAATTTTTAATTATATGGCAAAAGTTGGGATGGGAGAAGAGGGAATGGTCAGAGAGACTAGAGTTTAGCTGGTGCTAAATTATGAAGGGCCACATTTTAGTAAGTTAAGATGTTTGGGCTTTATCTTGAGGGAATCTACTCTAAGATTTTAAGCAGGAGACAAACAATATCAGTTAGTTTTAGCTGCATAACAAACTATGCCAAAACTTAAAGGCTTAAGACTTTTATTATTTATCATGAATCTGTGAATGGGCTTGGCTGTACTTTGGTCTAGGCCAGCTCAGCTGGAGCTGAATGGTTTAGGATGGCCTCACATGTCAGGGACCTCAGGTGGCTTGGCTGGGATCTCTCTCCACATGGTCTCTCATCCTCCGATAGGCTATCTCTGGCTTGTTTTCATGATGGCTGAAGGGTTCCCAGCAGCAAAAGAGGACAAGTACCAATGTGTGAGCACTTTCCAAGCCTCTGCTTGTGTCCTGTTTGTTAATGTCCCATTGGCCAATGCAAGTCACATGGCCAAGCTCAGATTCAGAAGGTAGAGAAATAAACTCTACCACTTCATGAAAGGAGCTATAAATATTGTGGCCATTTCCCCCCACCTATCACAATTAGATTTGCATTATAGAGAATGGACTGGAAGATAGCAAGCCCTCGGGAAGAAGAGGTAGGTGGCAGTTGCAGTAATCTAAGAGAGCAGCAATAATAGATAGTGGCAATAGAGATAGAGAGATGTTGAGAATTCAGGAAATACCTAGGAGACAGAATTAACAGTCCTTGGCAATTAAGGATATGTGTGTGTGTGTTGGTGGGGTGGGTGTGGGTGTATGTCTGAGTGGGGAGCACATTTGGAAGCAAGGATGCCATTCATGTTTTTGGTTTGAGCTTCTGAATGGAATGAGATTCATAATAGTCCTTGTATGGGGATTCTTTATTGATACATTTAAATATTTGTAGCTGAATCAGACTAGCCTAAAAGGTTTAATTTCTACTTGAGCCTATGGCTAAATGAGAGAAAGAGAACTAGAAGTACAGATCTTACTAGGCAGAGAAGATGCAGATAGCTTTCACCTATTCAGACAAACACAATGATTTTCCTAGTCATTAATAAAAGTTCTGTAGACATTGGTTGTATATCTGCTGTGAATTAAAGGAATGAATTATTTTATAGATAATTGTCTCAGTTAGTTAACTATTTATGGAACACCCTCTATGTCCAAGTTATTCGGCTAAGTCCTAAGAGTAGTTTGAAGAAACATAAGCTGTTGACTTTATTCCATTTGTTTTGGGGAATGGCCACGTTTACTGTACCTAGAAAAAGTTTTGTCATAATTCAGAGCTGTAGGTAAGTGTTGAATCAGTGAGAATGACAGTAAGGTCTTCAGAAGTCCTGAGGAAGAAGCAGGATTCAAAATTCAAGCTGTTTGGGTAGGAACTAAATGAGTATAATGTCTACTCTGGAAGGTGAGTCAATTTTAAGTTCATTTCTTACAAAAAGTTGATGTGTTTGGGCTGAATTACTTTTACAACTGAGTTATGAAAAAAAAAAAAGACTCCAATAGGTTTCTTTCAATGTAGGATGCTTTATTGCTAGCTCTCCTGCTTTTACCTAAACTTCTATGTAAAGGTTTATTTAATAGTCTTAAAATGTTTTTCTTTATAATACTTGTTTGTTATAGTGAAAATGTAGCCCACCATCTCTGGTTTTTTTTTTTTTTTTTTTTTTGCAAATTATACAAAATGATGTGGAGGACTGAAGCAACTATCTGGGTAATTTAGCTTTTCACAATTTAGGTTAAAAATGTAGCTAAGATTTTGTATAAAATAGCCAAATAACTAAGGCATATATATATTTTTATCATTTGGTTTTTCTAGATAGCAGTCATAGGTTAGCATCGGGTCAGAGCTTCCAATGCGGCTTTGGTTTTCTCTCTCTGATTTTTCCATTGTAGTAATGTAAACACTTTCCACATTGAAAAGGAGGTTGGAGTAAAAGTAAAAATGCTTTGGTATTTGCACCTGATGATTAGGGCACCTTTGTTTTACTTCCTAAGGAAAAATAAAGTCTCTATAATATTTTGGCCATTCCTGCCACCGCTAATGGTGGTGATAAAGAATCAAATAATGATTGCAAACACTTTACATGGCTTTCCTCAGTGCTCACAACCCTGCAATGTAGGCACTATTTTCTCTGCATTTTACAAAAAATGAAACTGAGAAACTGAGTGGTTAAGATACTTGCCCAAGATCACATACCTGAGAAGTGACAAAACCAAAACTAGAGCCTGTGGAAGACTGGATTATTGTTCCAAAACACCCTTGTTCTTACCCACACCTTCAGAGGAGAAGTATATATACTTGTTCACCCCATTGATGTTGGATGTGGCTTTGTGACTTGCTTTGCATGGTGGGTAGAGTGTACTTCACTACTCATTGTCTTTGAGCTTGGCCATGGACTTGCATTGGCCAATGGGATATTAGCAGAAATGATGCAAGCAGAGATGTGAAATGTGTTCATGTGGGTGGGCTTGTCCTCCTGCATTTCTGCCATTGTCATGAGAAGAACATGCCCTAGTTAACCTGCTGATCCAAAGAAGAGAGACATGTTGAACCATGATCTAGACCCAGCCAGCAACTTGGAGCCAAGCCCAGCTCACACACAGATGGGTAAGGAATAAATGATTGTTGTTTTAAGCTACTGAAATTGATACAGTTTGTTACATAGCAATAGCTAACTGATAAAGAGCCTAAGCAGTCTAAATCTAAGAACCTGCAGTCTAAATCTAAGAACCAGCACTATTAATCAGTACCAATGCATCACATTCAGGATTATTCCTAAATTGACATTTCTAAAACAATGAAATCAGAAAGTGCCAGTCATCCCAAATAATTAACTGTAAGTAATAGTATGTTTTAGTTACAATTAAAGAAGTATTCTCCTTGGAAGTTACATGTTTTCATACCCTTTTCTTTCACATCTTTTAAAAATTAAAAAAACAGATACTCAGTTTTGTTTAATGTCCAGTTTATACAGCTTATAC
>NW_012150841.1:6623659-6628197 GCF_000956105.1 Propithecus coquereli
GCAAATAAAAACCACAGTGGGATGTCACTTCACCTCCACTAGGATGGCTACAATAAAAAAGATAGATACTAAGTGCTGGAGAGGATGTAGAGACATTGGAACCTTCATATATTGGTTGGAATGTAAAATGATGTAGCTGCTTTGAAAAACAGTTTGGCAGCTCCTAAAAAGGTTAAACACAGCCTTATAATATGAGTCAGCAGTTCTACTCATAGGCACATACCCAAGAGAAATAAAAACATACATTGACACAAAAGATTATACATCAATGTTCATAGCAGCATTATTCATAACAGCCAAAAAGTAAAAACAACCTAAATGTCCATCCACTGATGAATGCATAAAGAACATGTGGTATATTCATACAATGGCATTTTATTCAGCAATAAAAAGAAACGAGGTACTGATACATACTACAACATGGATGAACCTTGAAAACATTATCCTAAGCAAAGGAGGCTAGTCACAAAAGTCCACATATTATATGATTCCATTTATATGAAATATCCAGAATAGGCAAGTCTGTAGAGACTGAAATAGATTGGTAGTTGCCTAGGGCTGGGGGAAGGAGGGAAGATCTGGGAAGGACTGAGGAGTGACTGCCAATGGGGATAGTGTTTTGTTTTGGGGAGACAAAAATGTTCTAAAGTTAAGTTGTGATAGTTGCACAACCCTGTGCGTATACTAAAAGAGACTAAATTAATACCCTTTGAGTGAATTGTATGGTATGTGAATTATGTATCGATAAAGCTGTTAAAAATTGTTATTACTAAAGAAAGATGGCCAGCACTAGGTTATGGGAATTCTTAATTTATAGAAATGCCTGGTATCAGTTGGATCATTCCTATAGCTGCTAATGTTTTTGCGGAACTAAGATATTTCCAGTGGGGTCTGAAAAATTAATTGGAATGGCTGGGAAATTGTTCTCTCTCTCTTTGATTATGGTAGGGCTTTGTGCTGAGGCCTTTCTGTTAGATTACAGTCTTGGTTCCTCCTGGTTGCTAAAAGGGATGAGGCAAGATGTGAATGAGGCCAAGGTCATAGGCCACTGAGATGATCATGATCGGGTATCTTTGCTTCCTACTCCCTGGCCAGAGAATTCCCTCTAAAGTGCAGATTAGCCTTTGGGGAATTTCTTTTGTAGAGCCCACAGCTGGAAAGTGATTTCCTTCTTCAGTTTGGCTGTAAGGTCCTCTCCCCTTCATGTGTCTGGAAGTGAGCTGATTGCTTCTGTTTTGGAAAGCATAATGTAAAATCACTTCCTTTCAACCAGCTAGCAACATAGCTGGTTCTTTATGTCGCTCCTTCTTCCTTCTCCCCTCTCCCCGCTCCTCCCTCCCACTTCTTCTCCCTCCCCCTCTGCCACTGAAATATATTATTTTATACAGGACTAGTTGAGGGATTGTTGCAGACATCATGAAATTTTACCCCAAATACATCATCCTGAGAATAAGGACATTCTCCTACATAACCACAATAGAACTATCACCCCCAGGAAATTTAACTTTCATAAAACACTGTTATCTAATATATAGTCCACATTCAAATTTCCCTAGTTATCTTTCTCTTTGTTTTTGTTTTGGCAGCCTTTCTGGAACTTCCTAGTCTTATTTAGGTGGGCTTCCTTTGTGCTTATCATACAATATTATTATTTTTTATTCACTTGCTATCACTCTGCTGGTCTCAGTTAACAGCTTTGCTTAAAGTTGAATCCTCAGCACAGACTTGGGTGCCACCCACCCCTCTGCTCACAGCGCCTCCTATTGGGCTGCTTATAGTAGATGTTCAAATAAATGCTTGAGGAATTGGATTGAACTGAATATGCCAGTCAGGGTCCATGTTGCAGACATACACATTGGTACTTCCTAGTGTCTACTTTCAAAGCCCATTGTGAGTTGCCAGTGACTGCCCTTTTCTCCTTTAGATTTCTTGCCATTGCCATTGGTCTTTTGCACTCTGCATCTCTCTACTACACTTGTATTTTCTTTGGTGTAGTTTTCACCAGTTCAAGTAGTGGGAGTAGAAAGGGAATGAGAGTGATGATATAAGCAGAAGAGAATGAAATACTAGTTCTGTTCAGAGGAAGTTGATATTTATAAGCTGGTGTGTGCTGTCTTGGTGGCAAAACCACAAAGTTACAATGTTTTTGAGCAGCTCAGGTTGCAATTCTTAACCCTGTTTCCATGTTCTTTTTTATTGATGTGATATTATGACGCCAGGATGGTTCCCGGATCAGATCAAACTGAAAGCAAAAGACCCCAAAGGCTTTAAACTTTAGTCCTGCGGGTGGCAGGCAGATTTGTCATGGGTATTCTGTGTGGTTGTCAGCTCATCTATTTTGTCTTGTTAGGAAGTCTGCAGGACTGTGACATTTTAAAGGCTTGTCAAGTTTATTATATCCATGAGCCAGAGTTGTGTTGTTTAAATTATGTCTTAAGGACAAAGGTGATGAAGGAGTTCAAGACAAAGAGAAACTTTTCTCAGCACGATTTAGTTGTAATTTACTTTGACAGGGCACTCAAGAATAAAATTAAGGAAAGTAATGGATGTTAAGTCCAGATGATCTGAGGTACCTTAGT
The DNA here is from genome assembly GCF_000956105.1 of Propithecus coquereli. Taxonomy (NCBI): domain Eukaryota; kingdom Metazoa; phylum Chordata; class Mammalia; order Primates; family Indriidae; genus Propithecus; species Propithecus coquereli. The sequence continues at coordinate 6,626,239 of NW_012150841.1, forward strand.
CCAGGTCAGTAGAAACTAGAATCTAGGCTTTTCAAGATGTTGGCTACTGCTTGGAGGAGAGTGAGACCTATTTTATTTACTTCAGTTTTTATATATGGATGCAAAGACTGTGCTTGAGACAATTTATTCATCTTTCTTAAGTGGTTGTGATGTGATAGATATGTTTTCTATTTATAAATGGAGAACTTGAAGCATGTGGGACACAAAGTAGGTACTAAAAATTGAGAACTGAAAATGTACTATGGAGAAGCCATACTTTTATCAGCACTTCCTTGGCTTTTTCAAATCGTGAAGCAAGAAATATAATTAATATAGGGTAAATATTTTTTTTCCATATTTTTAATTGAGTTCATTTTCTTGTTGAGTTTTGAGTTCTTTACACATTGTGGATATTCTTTTTTTTTCTCTTTATTTCAGCATATTATGGGGGTACAGATGTTTAGGTTACATATGTTGCTCTTGCCCCCCTTCCTCCCCTCCAAGTCCGAGTTTCAAATATGTCCATTCTTCGGGTGGTGCGCATTGCACTCTTTGTGTATGCATATACAATATAGGGTAAATGTTTCTGATCCCTAGGCATCTGTAACAGGGAAGTCTCCATTGGGTTATGTTCAGTGTTGGCCATTTAAATAAGCCCTGATATTACTGAATGAGTGTGAAGTTCTGCTTTTTTATTCCAGTGACTTCTACAAAGGTATTGTCTGAATAAAATTCATTTGGAACAACAAACTAAATTTCCATAAACAATTGGGTCAACTTCTGGATTTTTTATTTTGTGCATTGGTTGTTCTATTTTTGTACCATAAGCAAACTTTTTAAATTATAGAAGCTACATAGTATGTTTTAATATCTGGTTAACTGGCAAGTCCTCCACTTATTGTTCTTGTATTTTAGAATTTTTATGGCTTGTTTGTTCTTCCAAATGAATTTTATAATCAATTTGTCAAGTTTCAGGAAAGATCCTGGTGATATTTTTAGTGGGGTTTCATGAAATTTATAAATTACTGTAGAGAGAACTGACATCTCTATCATGTTAATGCTTCCTAACCAAGAATATGACATGTCTTTCCATTAAAAACATTTTTCCATTATATCTTCTAACTGGTTTTTATTTGTATATGTGAAGGATATTGATTTTTATGCTAATTTTATAACTTTCTACTTTATCTTAAAAGTTTTTTAAAATATGGATGAATTAGACAAACACTAATATGCATTTTCTGTAAATCACCTTACAATGTTCCATTCCATGAAGATACCGTTCTTTTTATTTATTTATTTTATATATACATATTTATTTCAGAATATTATGGGGGTACAAATGTTTTGGTTACATAAATTGCTTTAGTGTCATTTGAGTCAAAGTTATAAGTGTGTCCATCACCCAGATAGTGGGCGTTGTACTCATTAGGTGTGAATTTACCCATCCCTTCCTCCCTGCTTCCACCTGCTGGATTTCCGATGAACGTTATTTCCATTATGTGCACATTAAGTGTTGACTAAGTAGTTCCAATTTGATGGTGAGTATATGTGGTGCTTGTTTTTCCATTCTTGTGATTCTTCGCTTAGAAGAACGGTCTCTAGTTCCATCCAGGTTAATACAAGAGGTATTAGTTCGCCATTTCTACTTTATTAAATTGTCTTATTTATTTGTAGTAGTTTTTCCATTGATTCTTTTGGATTTTCCAAATATATTATAATATCATCTGCAAATAAAGATAGCTTTACCTTTCTTTTAAAAATATTATACTTCAATTTGGTTTCTCCTGCATTCTTGGATTGGTTAATAATTATAACACAACATTAAATAGTATCGGGACTAGTAGGCATCTATCTTATGCTTGACTTTAGCAGTTGTATTTCCAATAAATTACATGTTGGCTTTTATAATGAGGTATATGTATTGTTACAATGTTGGGAAGGTATTCATCAATTCCTATTTTATTGGAAGTTTTTTAC
>NW_012150841.1:6628342-6670600 GCF_000956105.1 Propithecus coquereli
AGTTGTCCGATTAATTTCTTTCTATTTTTAGTAAAGACGGGGTCTCACTCTTGCTCAGGCTGGTTTCGAACTCCTGAGCTCAAACAATACGCCCGCCTCGGCCTCCCAGAGAGCTAGGATTACAGGCGTGAGCCACCGCGCCCGGCCCTATTTAGTTTTATTAACATTTTAGAGAACTCAAAATTTGTACTCGTGGCAAAAGCTTACCTGGTTGTGGTATATTATTTTTTAATGTACCATTTAATTCTACTTGCTAATAATTATTATAATTTTTACATTGAAGTTTATAGTGAAGTTGATCTATAGTTTCTTTTTTTGATATAATATTTGTTAAGCCCTAAAACATTGTGACATTTTCTTTCCATTTCTGGAATATTAATAGTTTAAGTAGCATTGGGCTGATTTGATTTTCAAAGTTTTGGTAGAATTAAAATGAGAAGCCATCTGAGCCTTGTGCTTTTTTGTGGGAGAGCTTTTTAACTACTTTCCCTATTTCTATTGTGGTAATTGGTCTATTTAGATAAGTTGTGCCTTTCTTCAAAATGATCAATTTCGAATTTATTTGTAGAGCAAAATAGTCTATGAGTTTTAAAGTTTTATTTTATTTGATGGTTATTTTCCCCTTGTCATTTCTAATTTTGTCTATTTGTACTTTCTTGTTCTTTTTCTAGCTTTTTAAATTGGTTGTTTAATTCATTTATTTTCACTTTTATTGATATAGGTATTTAATGACATAAATTTTCCTTTCATAACAGTTTTAGCTGTACCCAACATATTTTGATATATAGTGTTTTTTAAAAATTATTTTCAGGAAATTTTGTATTTTTCTTTTCTTCCAGGAGTTGTTCACTAGTATGTTCCTTAATTTACATGTGGTAGGGCTTTTTGTTATTAATTTTTATTTTTATTACATCATTGTCTGAGGATGCTGCTTGTATTAATTACATTATTTGGAATTCATTTAATTTTTTATAGCCTAAATGTACTCAATTTTTGTGAATGTTCAAATGTGTTCTTGAGAGAAACATTTATTGTTACCAGGGTTCAGCATTAAATATATCTATAATATGTATAATACATATAATGTGTATCATTACCACATTGATTTTACTGTTTAGGTTTTCTATATCCTTACTTGTCCATTTGATCTTTCTTATATTGACAAAAGTGTGATGATGTCTCTCATTATTAGTGTATTTCCATTTAACATTGCATTGCCTATAGTTTCTGCTTTATGGAAGTTGTTGCCATGTTATTGGATACATAAATATTAATAGCTCATATCTTCACTCTGCATTGCAGCCTTTATTTTTATAAAGTATCCTTTGCATATTTTCAGTGCTTTTTGGTATGAATTATGCCTAATTAGACATCAGGATTGTGACACTTAAAAAAGTTTGTGTTTACCTGGTATGTCTTTTCTATTCTCTTTAACCTTTTTAAATCTCTTTATTTAGGTGGTTGTCTTATATACAGCATAGTATTGGACTTGGCTTTGTTGGCCAATCTTGAAAATCTTTTATTTTCCAATGAGCAAGAGAAGTTGATTTACATTTATTGATCCTATGTTGGACTTCAGTTCTCTCATTGTTTTATACACACATGCATACATGTTAGTATTTTTAGTATTTGTTCTGTTCCATTGCTTTGATTTTCTTCTCTGGGAACTCCTATTTTGACTCATTGTTTACATATGCTATTTCCTTTTGTCCCTCTTCTGTATCTATCACTTTACCTTGAATCCTTTAAAAAATCTTTTTATTCACTTCTTTTTTATCTTTAAATTTTTCCTTTTTTTGGACTTCTGTTTATCTTAAGGCTTTATTTGCTGTACTCATTCACTCTTGTGTTTATTCTAGTTTTATCATCATTTCTGAAACAATTTTATTTCAAATTTTTCCTGATTTTGTCACCTCTCTTTTCAAATTTTTCTTTTCTCCAATCTCCTTATTTCTGAGTTTTTCTAATTCTGATTTATGCTGTTCTTTCATAGCTACCATTTTCTAAAACCATTTAGCTTATGTTAAAATATCAGGTTACAGTGTTCGATCAGTTTTTTGGGTATGACTTTCTGGACTGCCTTCATTGTAGAAATGTTATTCTCATTTTTGTCACAATAACTCTGTAGAGAATGCGTGGTGAATGAGTTTTCCTATAGCTTTAGAACAGTGGACCAGGCATCTTTCTGGGCTTTACAGATTTATAGGTCCTTCTTCCTATGCTTTTTCAAAGTGATAAAGGATATGACCTCACACTTTCTGGGCTCTGCCTCCTCCACTCTCCTTTTCCACTTTTATCTGACCTTATCAACAAAAGCACCCATATTGTCCCAGTTTTTCTCTATTTGGATTTTCCTTTCAGCATTTTATCCTCATTGTGGGGTTTTGTCTTGGGGGGCAGATTTGGTTTGTTAGCTTTGAATTGTCTAGGGCCCAAACTGCTCCAGTCCTGTCATCTCTTATTACGTCAAGATCCCCTTGATGAAGGCACTCAACCACAAATCAAGTCAAGCAGAATCCCTTCCTAGTTTTGGCATCCATTCCCAGACTGGCTTGTTGTGAGTACTTGCTGATTTGGAAGTTCCCTGTTCTCAGGGACATCAGAAACCCAGTTGCCTTCCTTCTGCATCTTCCTACCCAGATGCTGAATCCACATGGGTTATGCAGCTCTTGGAGTTTTGCAACATCCTCTTACTGGTTTCCCTGCCTTCAGTGCTGTCACCCTCTAATACCTGTCAGACAGTCTATCTAAAATGCAAATGGCCTTGTTGTTCTCCCTTGTGTGTAGGATAAAGACCACACTCTCCTGTTTTCTCTGCCTCATCTCTTGTCATTTTCTGTTTCACACCACCACTGTCCTAGATATAATTCTTACTCATGTCATATTGTTTCCTGCTTCTGGGGCTTTGCTCATGCTGTGGCTTCTCCTTAAATCCCTTTCCCATGTCTTTGCCTAACTTATGACTTCAGATCAGTTACGGTTTTCTTTCTCCAAGAGGAAATTCCCAGAGCTACCCTCCACTCAGCCTGAATTAGTTATTCCTCCTTTATGCTCTCATGAGCATCATGATATGTGCATGCATGCATTTTTCATTGCACTCATCACAGCATCGGTAGCTATTTCAGGGCCCCTCATCTCACCATCACGTAGCTTAGCCATGACTTCCCTAAGTCAGATTTTGTCTTACATTTGTTTCCCTAGAAGTTTCCAAAGAAAGGTTCTTCATAAATGGTTGCAGAATAGAGAAAGTATAAGCAAATACACAAATTATTAGTTGGATATTGGTGAAATGTAAGCGGAGCATATGAAAAAGGTGGGTTTCCAATATGTCTCCAGTCATGGCAGGTAGAGGAGCATCGGTTCTGTCTACATGTGAGGTTAGCCCTCCTCTGTGAAATGTTGCTTCTCTGTAAGAAATTATGGCAAAGTTCAAACTTTAATTTTCTCCAAGTCCACAGTCTGGAGAGAGTGAGACCACATGGCCCTATTCTAGGTTTAGAGGCAAGTGTGCACATGTTGTAAGGTTGTCTGTTATTGAATAGTACTAAAGTAAATATAACATATGGAATAGATGGATTCAAAGCATTATGAAAAAAAAAGTCCAAAGGCAGCCTCCCTATATGTGTGTGTGTGTGTGTATGTCTCATCTCAAATGGCCGAAACCAGATGGAGTAAAGGCCTAAAACTTGCAAAACTGAGCAGTTCGCAGACAGACATCCACCAGTTGTTTAGAGGACTGAATTTCCATTTGTGGGAGTAACACACACATGATGAAGCCAAGGAAGGAAAGGAGAGGGAGGAGCAGGCCCCTCTCCTTCACCAACTTTTTTTTCCGAAGTAATGAGGGTAACTAACCAACACATACTGTGCAGTATGAGAGACAGACTATTGGCACATGGCCTAGTCATAGAAATGCCAAACAAGATGGAACTTTTCTAAAGATGAGGCTTCAAGTAAAAGTGAGCCTGTTGGAAGTTCCTGTCCTTTCTTTCTCACACCATGCATGGGAGAGAGCCTCTGAAAGGTCATACCAAACAGGATGATGAACATCTGAATGAAGGTGCATGGACTTTGTTGGAGTCAATAAGTAGGCAAATTAATATAGTGCCTGCATTCACAACAAATTAAGCTATTGTTGTTTTCCTCTAGCAGATATTTAGGTAATTATTTGGGAATTAAGTGTAGAAGGAGAATCCATGAAGGTGACCATATTTCTTTTATCTATTATCAGTTACAAGCACGTATCTATAAATGTTAAGAAATAAGAGAGCACAGAACACTAGTGGAATGGCAATTTGTAAGCTGGGACCAGGCTATACTTAAGAAATCATTTATGTAGTTGTCTAGCCATCCAATAAGTGATTTATACATTTAGTGATTACTTACTACAGGGAGAAATGTTATGAATGTAACAAATGTGATCAGCCCTTTGGCTTGAGCTAGGATATAATCTGCATAGCTCTCTGCTCCTTTATCCTTTTAACTTTTTCAGCTGGTGCCTTTTAGCCCCAGGCTGTGCGTTCAGGTTTTTAGGCTGTGGGACCAAAGGTAACTCTAGGCAGGGAGATTTTAGGGAACTCTACCTCAATAGCCATGACCAAGTCTCAGTCTTTTTAGCACAAGCTCTCCTGGATCTCTGCTTAATGGAGACCACTGGACCCAGGTTGCCATATTGTACTACTCCACACTGTTTGAATGGCAGCCCTTGGAATTCTGCAGTGCACAACCTGTGCAGCCTAACATGGCAGCCCTGCATAGGAAGTAATTCTCCTTAATTCCCTTTTTTCTTTCAGGGAATCTACACTAAAGTGTCCTTATTCAAAGAGAATAAAAATACAAAAGGATTCAGGCTGATTTCTGGTTTGTTTTATCCCAGAGAATTCACAATTCTGAGAGACTCTTTGTCTATTAGCTTTTAGAGGACAGGCACTATATCTTGAATAACTTAAAATCTCACTGAAGATGTAGATGCAATTGACCTGGAATTATGACTGAATCATTTAATTTCTGTTCATGCTGTTGCAAACTAGAATTAAAATCTGTTTATAGAACAGAAATTTCAGTAGAAAGTTCTGCCTTTTGGGGCAAAATTCAAGTGTCTTAATGATGATGGAGAATGTGAATTGAATTAGAAATTGTCATTTTGATTTATTTGGATCCATAGCTTTGGTTCTGTCCACTATGAATACCAGTGTAGACTCACCTGGGGACAGAAACATAAAGAAAAAAATGTGTATGTATCATTCTAGCTGTATAAGTTCTTTGTGGCAGTAAAGGGTCAGGCTTAATTTGAGCTGTGGTGGTTCTGAAAGTCCTTTGGCCCAGTGGTTAGGCTGCATATTTGGCTAGGCCCCGTGTGCTATTTGCAACAGTAATAAAAATGTCACATAAAAGTCATCTAGTCCGTGGAAACTTCCCACAGCTGAGCAAAGCTTAATCTTAATGCTCTGTTAGAGTTGTATGGGGTTGTTAGGCATTGGTGTGTATTTTCCCAGTGACCCAGGCCTTTTAATACATAGTAAAGAGGCCACTAAATCTTCATGTGTAAACTCACCTGTTTGTATTATCTTTCCATTTAGGTGTTAATCTTTGGAACTTAGGAACTTCATCTTCTTGCTTAGCTGTACGAGAGAAATATTATGAAATATTATGTGCATGTTAGGTACCCAAGAAATATTAGATACTCAAAAAATTGTCCAGGCCAGTTTGGATCTTAAAAACAGTGTCTTCACTTGCCTTCCAGAGATAAAATAAAAATGCTGTGCTGGTAAAATTGCTTGGACCTGATGCGTTGTGTCTGATGGCCAGAGCAGTAGCAAATCTGCTGACAGGCTTGGATAGAGAAAAAACCCAACACGTTGAAATGTCTGTGTAATGCTGCTTCAGGGAAATGCTATTTTTAAAGAAATGAAACACATTATTTAGGGTTCGTGGATGTAATCCAGGCCTTTGAAGTTGGGAAGAAGATCTTAATTAGAAAGAAATGGGAAGATTGAATGCTGTTATGGAGAACTCAACTTTAAGAGGTATGTTTATCATAGATGCAGATGATATATATTTCGCACTGGCTGCAGCTCTTCTTTGACAAAACCAAAGCCTTTAAAGTTACTGGAGTGCATCCGTCCCCAAGTTTGTTCAGCATCTAATGAGCAGGCATTAATCATGTAAAACTTGGAGGCAGTTCATAAAAGGACAATGAAGATGATTTAAAGCTTAGAAAATAAAGCCTATAAAGAAAGGTTAAAACAATTCACATTATTAGCTTGGCAAAAAGGATTTGAGGAGTGAGGATTTCCAGTCAATGCAAGGTTATTTTTGGTCGGATGGTATGCTTGACGAGAAACTTTCCCCCAGGAATTCTAAAATTTCTCTTTTGTTGGTCTTATTATAAAAATATATTCATAGGAAAAATTAGAAAGTACACATGAAGAAGGAGAATATGTCCTAAAACATTACCACCTAGAGGAGCTTCACAAAGCTGACTTGAAGAGGACGAGAGAGAGAATGTCTGGGGCGAGGGTTTTCTTAGAGGGAAATTACATACAATATCTTGTTTTTTTGTAGCATTTCCCATAATTGGAATTAACTAATGCCTTGTATACTTATTTATCTAATGTATTTTCCTGGCTAGACCGTAAGCTTCAAGAGGGTGGAAATTGTTTGTCTTTAAACCACTGCATTCTCACAACCTAACACAGTGCCTAAGAGGTAATTAATGTTTTGTGCACATAGCATTTACATAAAAATGGATCACCTAGTATATGCTGTTTTATAACTCCTGTACTTTCAACAAAATATTGTGACAATCTTTTTATGTCATTAATATTCTACACTATCACTTGAATGTCAGCAAGATGTCCTGCCATATGCACGGGGGACTTAGGTATTTAACCGTTCCTCTACTTGGGGACACTTAAGTTGTTTCTAGTTTTTCCTATTTCCAATAGCACAGTGATAATCACAATTGTAACAAAATCCTTCCTCACAGAAATTTTAAAAAAGGAGACTAGTACAAGAGATTGGCAGGATGTCACTTATTGAAGGTCTTGAAAACACGGCAAATATTGATTTAGCCAGTGTTGCTGCAATCCTGTATGGATTTGATGGAATCAAATTTGGATCAAAGTTGGCCTGAAACCTTGTGTGTGTATATATGACTGTCTACTTTAAGTTACTCATACCCTTATGTTACTCATTGGAATGGCGAGTTTGTAAAAGTTATGGAGGATGGAAGAAAATTCTTTTGAGATGGGAGAGAAAATAAAGTGTTTTAAAACAGGAATCACAGTATCAAATCTGCTTTTGTTATTTACAATTTGTCACCATCAGAGTGGCTGGCAAATTGAATCATGAGACACAGGCAAAGTATTGACTATTTTCTTGGACTTAGTTGAGTGTACTCTTTTTTTACATTGAAAAAGTAAAGCCAGGTTCACATTTCTCTTAAAGATAAAGCTTAAAAAAATTAATAAAAAAGAAAACTTAGAAGTGTTTCTCCTCATGAGGTGCTGACCTATTTAATTTTAAGCAACAAGTCATTTCTAAGGAGTGATTCATAAAGCAAATATCTGTGTATAGAATTCTGTTTTGCCAATGAGTTTTATGGTCAAATTGGAGATGAAAAAAGTTCAAAAATGCATTCAAACATGGCTCTTAGAATCTATATACCAGATGCTATTTTTTCCAACCTATGTATTCTTTATGTAAGTCAGGTTATTCTAATTTTTTTTGGTCATCGTGACTATAGCTAGCTTTGCTGTGATTTGTTATGGCCTCACCCACAAAAGTTCTGAGACTTAGCCATTCCTATTTGAGGATCATGATTGAATTCTTGTTTCTTGACTTTTATATTTTTCTCCCATTGGACTCTAGGTTTCTGGCTGCCACTTTGGGATGTTGCTCACTGCTCCCCTTCTTTGTCCTCTGAAGTGTCTGTTCTAGGCACTGGAAGTCATTCTAAGACTGCTTTTCTCAACCTATAAATTAAATAAATTCCACATGTCCCTAGCTATGGTATGACCCCCTTCGGGACCAGGAGTCTAGGCAGGGCGTGGGAGATGCTTCCTCTTTTCTCCTATATTGGCACTCACTGATCTTTCTACAAGAAGTGGTGGCATTCCAAAAGTAGAGTTTGGCAGGATGAGATGAGTAAGACTGAATCAACTTACACAGCTATCAGGGGCCAAGACAAGCCACAGAGTTGAAGGATACTATCCTCCTCCTCCTCAGGGCATTTGCACTTGATGTTTCTCCTGCCTGAAATATCCTTCCTTCATTTATTCTCATGGCTGTCATGAACTGTCCAGGTTCTGAGATTTTACCTTGCTTGTAAGCTAACAGGTTAGCCTGCCACAGTTTCATGGATGCTGGCAGAAGACCTGAGACTCCTGGGTCAGAGACAAATGACTTTATTATTCACAGCAATAGCAGTATTCAGAGTATCAGAATTTTCTTTTTCTGGTTCCCTGAGTCCCAATTTCCATAATAATATGAAGAGGGCCAGTGGACACCAGCATATGCAGTGGGTTGTCTTATAGGAGAGGAACCCTGAGGTTAGGAAACCTGAATCGCTTAAAATGGGCAGCCAAGCATGGCTGTTTTTTCCTCCAGAGGGAGGCTTTATTTTATTTTATTTTTTTTAGACACAGTTTTACTCTGTTGCCTGGGCTAGAGTGCTGTGGCATCAGCCTAGCTCACAGCAACCTCAAATTCCTGGGCTCAAGCAATCCTCTTACCTCAGCCTCCCGAGTAGCAGGAACTATAGGCATGTGCCACCACGCCTGGCTACTTTTTTCTATTTTTAGTAGAGACGGGGTCTTGCTCTTGCTCAGGCTGGTCTTGAACTCCTGACCTCATGTGATCCTCCTGTCCTCATGTGATCCTCCTGTCTTGGCCTCCCAGAGTGCTAGCATTACAGGTGTGAGCTATTGCGTCCAGCTGGGAGGCATTATTTTTATTAATATATCGGACAGTAAGTAAATCTACTCTTTACTTTGGAGGGAGACATCTCTACCTTCTATGTATATTTGCTATATAAACATCTGGATAGCTGAAAAGCTATCCAAAACAAAGGCAATCAGTTCCTCTGCTCCTAAATTGTACAAAAATGTAAGCGACCTATGGAGAATTGTCTCCCAACAATGACTTGCTCTCACTTCCTTTGGGTCTGTTCAAATGTCACCTTGTCAATGAAGCTTGCCCTGAACATCTTATATCAAACAGACACTCACGATCACTTAAATAATTCCTAATCATCATTGGAATGCTAAACTGTGTACACTTAGTTTTTGGTTGTTCATGTCTGTAAGCTGTAAGCTCTGTGATGGCAGAGACTTTCTCTGTTTTATTCACTGCTATATCACCAGAGCCTAGCACAGTGCCTGGTACACGAGACATTCAATAAATAGTTGATGAGTGAGTGAACGTATCAATGCGTCACCACCAGTCAAGAAGATTCTTTGAAAAGGTCTATTTTCACTTTCCAAACATAAAATTATATATATTAAATGTCCTTTGTCTCACTCCATGATCTGCTGCCCTAGCTGGGAGCTGGGAGTGCTGTTTTAAGCATCCAATTCTGTCTTGACTGCTGGCTTTCTGGCCTTTCCCTGGGACAGGGCTGCCCCTCTGTGTATACTCCCTCCTATGCTCTTGTCAAGTGGCAAACCCTGACTCCTTCCATTTTGATCCTTTATCTGTCACTGCCTTATGTCCTAACATAGACTGTGACAACCCTTTTAAAAATCAGCTTGTGGTGTGCTGGTAAATTGGCTCCCTGAATAAGAGCTCTGATTTGTAGAGTTTGCTGATTTCCATGGTGTAAATACTCTCACCATGGTTTAATTTCAAGATACCAATGGCTTAACAACTCCCTTGCAAAATTCCTGAGTATTTGACAATCAGCTCTCACAAGCTGGTTGGAGCTGGCTCCAACACACTATCATAATATATCTAGTATCAGGGTTACTGTTTTATTTTTAATTATTATGGGTACATAATAGTTGTATATCTTTATAGGGTACATGTGATGTTTTGATACAGGCATACAATATGAATTAATCAAATCAGGGTAATTATGGTAACCATCACCTCAGGCATTTAAAATTTCTTTGTGTTAGGAACATTCCAAGTCCGTTCTTTCAGTTATTTTAAAGTATACCGTAACTTATTGTTGATTTATAGTCACTTTGTTGTGCTAGAAAATACTGTTCATTCTATCTAACTGTATTTTTGTACCCATTAACCATTCCCACTTTATCCACCTCCCGTCCCCTTCTCTGCTACCCTTCTTAGCCCCTGATAACCATCACTCTACTCCCCGTCTCCAAGAGATCAATTGTTTTTAATATTTAGCTCCCACATATGAGTGACAACATGTGAGATTTGTCTTTCTGTGCTTGGCTTGTTTTATTTAACATAATGTTCTCCAGTTCCATCTATGGTGTTGCAAATGGCAGGATTTCATTCTTTTTTGTGGCTATATAATATTCCACAGTGGATATGTACCACAATTTCTTTATCCATTTATCCATGAATGGACAGTTAGGTTTATTCCATATATTGGTTATTATGAATAGTGCAGCAATAAACGTGGGAGTGCAGATACCTTTTCAAAATACTGAATACCTCTCCTTGGATATATTCCCAGCAGTGGGATTGCTGGGTCATATGGTAGTTCTATTTTTAGTTTTTTTGAGGAAACTTCATACTGTTTTCCATAGCAGTTGTACTAATTTACGTTCCCACAAACAGTATACGAGGGTTCCCCTTTCTCTACATCCTCGCCAGCATTCATTTTGCCTTTTTGATAAAAGCCATTTTAACTGGGATGAGGTGGTATCTCATTGTAGTTTTGATTTGCATTTCTCTGATGACTAGTGATGTTGAGCATTTTTTCATATACCTGTTGGCCATTTGTATGTCTTCTTTTGAGAAATTTCTATTCAGATCCTTTGCCCATTAATTGGATTATTTGATTTTTTCCTACAGAGTTGGAGCTCCTTATATATTCTATTTATTAATCCCTTGTCAGAGGGGTAGTTTGCAAATATTTCCTCCCATTCTGTGGGTTGTTTCTTCACTTTGTTTCTTGTTTCCTTTGCTGTGCAGAATCTTTTTAGGTTGATGTGATCCCATTTGTCCCATTTTGCTTTGGTTGCCTGTGCTTTGGGGTTATTACTCAAGAAGTCCTTGCCCAGACCAATGGCCTGAAGTGTTTACCCAGTGTTTTCTTTTAGTAGCTTCATAGTTTCAGGTCTTAGATTTGTCTTTAATTCATTTTGATTTAATTTGTATGTATCACCTAATGGGTACTGTGTGCACAGTCTGGGGGATGGACACACTTGAAGCTCTTTCTTGGGTGGGGCAAGGGCAATATATGTAACCTAAACATTTGTACTCCCGTAATATGCTGAAATAAAATAAATAAATAAATATGGAAAAAAAAGAAAAAAATAATTTGTGTATATGGTGAGAGATAAGGGTCTAGTTTCATTCTTCTGCATATGGATATCCAGTTTTCCCAGCACCATTTATTGAAGAGACTGTTCTTTCCCCACTCTATGTTCTTGGCACATGTGTTGAAGATAAGTTTGCTATAGATGTGTGAATTTGTTTCTGGATTCTCTATTCTGTTCCATTGGTCTATGTGTCTGTTTTTATGCCAGTACCATGCTGTTTTGGTTACTACAGCTCTGTAGTATAATTTGAAGTCAGGTAATGTGACTCCTCCAGTTTTGTTCTTTTTGCTCAGGATGGCTTTGGTTATTCTGGGTCTTTTGTGGTTCCATATAAATTTTAGGATTATATTTTCTATTTCTTTGAAGGATGTCATTGGTATTTTGATGGGCATTGCATCGAATCTGTAGATTGCTTTGGGTAGTATGGTCATTTTAACAATATTGATTCTTCCAATCCATGACCATGTAATATCTTTCCATTTTTTTGTGTCCTCTTCAACTTCTTTCGTTAGTGTTTTATAGTTTTCGTCATAGAGATCTTTCACTTCTTTGGTTAAGTTTATGCCTAGGTATTTTATTTTATTTGTAGCTATTGTAATTGGCATTACTTTCTTGGTTTCTTTTTCAGATTGTTCACTTTTGGCATATAGAGATGCTACTGATTTTTGTATGTTGATTTTGTGTCCTGCAACTTTACTGAATTTGTTTATCAGTTCTAATGGTTTTTGGGTGGAGTGTTTAGGTTTCTCTAGATATAAGATTATATTGTCTGCAAACAAACATAATTTGACTTTTTCTTTTCTAATTTGGATGTCTTTTATTTCTTTCTCTTGTCTGATTGCTCTAGCTATAACTTCCAGTACTATGTTGAATAACAGTGGTGAAAGTGGGCATCCTTTTCTTGTTCCAGATCTTAAAGGAAAATCTTTCAGTTTTTTTCTCATTCAGTATGATATTATTTGTGGGTCTGTCATATGTGGCTTTTATTGTGTTGAGGTAAATTCCTTCTGTACCTAGTGTTTTGAGAGTTTTTATTATGAAGAGATGTTGAATTTTATCAAATGCCTTTTCAGCATCCAGTGAAATGATCATATGGTTTTTGTCCTTTGTTCTGTTATTATGATGTATCACATTGATTCATCTGCATATGTTGAAACATTCTTGCATCCCTGGGATCAATCCCACTTGATTATGATGAATAATCTTTTGAATGTGTCATTGAATTCAGTTTGTTAGTATTTTGTTGAGGATTTTTGCATCTACGTTCATTAAAGATATTGGCCTATAGTTTTCTTTTGTTGTTGTGTCTTTGTCTGGTTTTGGTATCAGGGTGATACAGGCCTCATAGAATGAGTTTGGGAATATCCCCTCCTCCTTGATTTTTTGGAATAGTTTAAGTAGGATTGGTTTTAGCTCTTCTTTGAATGCTTGGTGGAATTCGGCAGTGAAGCCTTTAGGTCCTGGGTTTTTCTTTGATGGGAGACTTTTCATTACTGCTTCTATCTTGTTGCTTGTTATTGATTTATTCAGGTTTTGGATTTCTTCCTAGTTCAATCTTGGTAGGTTGTATGTGTGTAGGAATTTATCCATTTCATCTAGGTTTTCCAATTTATTGGCATATAGTTGCTCATGGTAGTCTCTAATGATCCTTTGGATTTCTGCAGTTGTAATGTCTCCTTTTTCATCTCTGATTTTATTTATTTGGGTCTTCTTTTTTTCTTAGTCTGGCTAAAGTTGTGTAAATTTTGTTTATCTTTTAAAAAAACTAAGTTTTCTTTTGTTGATTTATTGTATTTTTTTGGTTTGAATTTCATCTATTTCTGCTCCGATCTTTATTATTTCTTTTCTTCTACAAATTTTGGGTTTGGTTTGCTCTTGTTTTTGTAGCTCTTTGAGATGTATCTTTAGGTTGTTTATTTGAACCTTTTCTACTTTTTTGATATTGGCATTTATTGCTATAAACTTTCCTCTTACTACTGCTTTTTCTGTATCCCATAGGTTTTGATATGTTGTGTTTTTGTTTTTATTTGTATCAAGAAATTTAAAAATTTCCTTCTTAATCTCTTAATTGACTCACCAGTCATTCAGGAGCATGTTGTTTAATTTCCATGTGTTTATATGTTTTCCAGTGTTCCTCTTGTTATTAATTTCTAGTTTTATTCCATTGTGGTCAGAGAAAATACTTCGTATAATTTCAATTTTTTTTTGAACCTTTTTGAGACATGTTTTGTGGCGTGACATAATATGGTTTTTCCTTAGGAATGATCCATGAGCTGAGGAGAAGAATGTGAATTCTGCAGCTGTAGGATGAAACATTCTATAAATATCTATTAGATCCATTTGATCTATAGTGCAGATTAAGTCCATTGTCTCATTATTGGTTTTCTGTCTGGATGATCTTCCCAATGCTGAAAGAGGAGTGTTGAGGTCTCCAAACAATTATCGTATTGGAGCCTCTGCCTTTCTTTAGCTCTGATAATATTTGCTTTACATATCTGAGTGCTCCAGTGTTGGGTGCATATATATTTAGAATTGTTATATCCTCTTGCTTAATTGACCCCTTTATTATTATATAATGACCTTCTTTATCTCTTTCTACAGTTTTTGTCTTGAAATCTATTTTATCTGGTAGAAGTATAGCTACTCCTGGACTTTTTTGGTTTCCATTTCTGTGGAATATCCTTTTTCATCCATTTAATTTCAGTCTATGTGTGTCTTTATAGGTGAAGTATGTTTCTTGAAGACAATGTATAGTTGGCTCTTAATTTTTTTAATCCATTCAGCTACTCTATTTCTTTTGATTGAAGAGTTTAGTCCATTCACATTCAATGTTATTATTGATAGTAAGGACTTACTGCTGCCATGTTATTATTTGATTTCTAATTGTTTTGTGGTCCTCTCTTCCTTCCTTCCTATCTTCCTTTTTTAAAAGTGATTTTTCTCTATAGTGTGTTTTGATTTCTTGCTTTTTATTTTTTGTGTATCTGTTGTAGGTTTTTTTGATTTGAGGTTATGATGAGGCTTGTAAAAAACATTTTATAACCAATTATTTTTTTTTTTTTTTGAGATAGAGTCTCACTCTGTTGCCCGGGCTAGAGTGCTGTGGCGTCAGCCTAGCTCACAGCAACCTCAAACTCCTGGGCTCAAGCAATCCTCCTGCCTCAGCCTCCCGAGTAGCTGGGACTACAGGCATGCGCCACCATGCCCGGCTAAATTTTTTTGTGTATATTTTTAGTTGTCCAATTAATTTCTTTCTAATTTTAGTAGAGACGGGGTCTCGCTCTTGCTCAGGCTGGTTTCGAACTCCTGAGCTCAAACAATCCGCCTGCCTCAGCCTCTCAGAGAGCTAGGATTATAGGCGTGAGCCACCGTGCCCGGCCTATAACCAATTATTTTAAACATATGACAACTCTGCTTACAAACAAACAAATAAACAAGCAATGAGAAATGTAACAGAAATTCTACCCTTTAACTCCATCCCCCCTCCTGGCTTTTTAACTTTTTGTTGTTTCCATCCATATCTTTTTATACAAGCTATCTCTCAAGAAGTTGTTGTTGTTATTTTTGATAGGTTTGTCTCTTAGTCTTCCTACTCAAGATACAAGTGGTTTATACACTGCAATTGCAGCAACAGAGTATTCTGCATCTGTGTCCTTACTGTTACCAGTGAGTTGTATACCTTCAGATGATTTCTTATTGTTTATTAACATCCTTTTCTTTCATATTGGAGAACTCCTTTTAGTATTTCTTATAGGGCAGGTCTAGTGTTGACGAAATCCCTCAGCTTTTGTTTGTCTGCGAAAGTATTTCTCCTTCATGCTTGAAGGATATTTTTGCAGTATATAATATTCTAAGGTTAAGGTTTTTTTTCCTTTAGCACTTTGAATATGTCGTGCTACTCTTTCCTGGTCTGTAAGATTTCCACTGAGAAGTCTGCTGCTAGATGTATTGGAGCTCCTTTATGTTAATACTTTATTTTTCTCTTTTTTCTTTCTTCCCTTAGGACCTTTTCTTTATCAGTGACCTTTGGGAACTTGATTATTAAATACCTGAAGGTAGTCTTGTTTGGATTAAATTTGCTTGGTGTTCTATGACCTTCTTGGACCTGAATATTGATATCTTTCTCTAGGTTTAGAAAGTTCTCTGTTATTATTTCTTCAAATAAACTCTTTATCCTAATCTCTTTCTACTTCCTCTTTAAGGCCCATAACTCTTAGATTTGCTCTTTTCAGGCTGTTTTCTAGATCTTGTAGGTGGGCTACATTCTTATTTATTCTTTTTTTCTTTTTTCTCTTCTGTATATTTTCAAACAGCCTATCTTCAAGCTCACTAATTCTTTTTTTTTTATTTCAGCATATTATGGGGGTACAGATGTTTAGGTTACGTATGTTGCCCTTGCCCCACCCCCCCCAAGTCCGAGTTTCAAATATGTCCATCCTTCGGGTGGTGCGCATTGCACTCTTTGTGTATGCATATACCCGTCCCCTCCCCCCTGCCCAACATCCAATAGATGTTATTCTTATATGTGCACTTAGATGTTGATCAGTTAATACCAATTTGATAGTGAGTACATGTGGTGCTTGTCTTTCCGTTCTTGGGATACCTCACTTAGTAGAATGCGTTCCAGCTCTATCCAGGAGTATACAAGAGGTACTATATCACCATTGTTTCTTAAAGCTGAATATTACTCCATGGTATACATATACCACATTTTATTAATCCACTCATGTATTGATGGACACTTGGGTTGTTTCCACATCTTTGCAATTGTGAATTGTGCTGCTATAAACATTCAGGTGCAGGTGTCTTTCTTATAGAGTATCATTTGGTCTTTTGGGTAGATGCCCAGTAATGGGATTGCTGTATCGAATGGTACCTCTACTTGTATCTCTTTAGGGTATCTCCATGTTGCTTTCCACAGAGGTTGCACTAGTTTGCAGTCCCACCAACAGTGCCATGAGTGTTCCTATGTCTCCGCATCCACGCCAACATTTATTGTTTTGGGACTTTTTGATAAAGGCCAGTCTCACTGGAGATAAGTGATATCTCATTGTGCTTTTGATTTGCGTTTCCCTGATGATTAGAGATGTTGAGCATTTTTTCATATGTTTTTTGGCCATTATTCTGTCTTCTTTTGAAAAGTTTCTGTTCATGTCCTTTGCCCACTTTTTGATAGGGTCGTTTGATTTTTCTTGTTGATTTTCCCGAATTCTAAGTAGATTCTGGTTATCAGCCCTTTATTGGATTTGTAGCATGCAAAAATTTTCTCCCATTCTGTAGGTTGTCTGTTTGCTCTTGTGACCATTTCTTTGGCTGTGCAGAAGCTTTTTAATTTGATCAGGTCCCATTTATTTATTTTGGTTGTTGCTGTGACTGCCTTTGGGGTCTTCTTCATAAATTGTTTGCCTAGGCCAATGTCTAGAAGAGTATTTCCAACATCTTCCTCTAGAATTCTAATAGTTTCACTCCTTAGGTTTAAATCTGTTACCCAGTGTGAGTTGATTTTTGTGAGAGGTGAAAGGTGTGGAACGTGGTTCAGTCTTCTATATGCAAGCTCACTAATTCTTTCTTCTGCTTGGTCAGTCCTGCTGTTGGGAGACTGTGATTCATTTCTCAGTTCGTTAATTAAATTCTTCAGCTCCAGAATTTATACTTGATTTTTTTTTAGTATTTCAATCTCTTTATTAAATTTCTGTGATAGGCTTCTGAATTCTTTCTCTGTGTTATCTCGAAGTTCATCGAACTTCTTCAGGACAGCTATTTTGAGTTCTTTGTCTGAAAGGTCACCTATTCTCCATCACTCTGGGATTGGTCACTGGTACCTTATTTTAGTTCATTTGGTGAGGTCATGTCTTCCTGGATGTTCTTGATGTTTGTTGATATTTGTTGATGTCTGGGCATTGAAGAGTTTGGTATTTATTTTAATTTTCACAGTCTCGGCTTATTTGAACCTGTCCTTCTTGAGAAGGCTTCCCAGATAATCCAAAGGGAATAGAGTGTTGTGGTCTAAGTCTTTGGTCACTGCAGCCATATCAGCACTGGGGGTGCTCCAAGCCCAGTAATGCTGTGACTCTTATAGACTCCTGGTGGTACCGCTTTGGTGAGCTTAGGTAAGATAAAAGAGAATTCCCTGGATTACTAGGCAAAATCTCTCACTTGCTTCCCTCATTCTCTGTGCTGAGGTGCTGGAGTTGGGGGAGGAGTGATATGGGCACTTTCTCATGGCCACCAGCATCAGGTCACACCTGAAGCCAGCCTAGTCTCACCCAAAGCCCTTGGTCACTGTTGCCTGGCTACCTCTGATGTTTATTCAAAGCCCAAGGGCTCTTTAGTCAGCAGATGGTGAATCTGGCCAGGTCTGGGTCTTTCCCTTCAGGGCAGCATGTTTCCTTCTGTCCCAGGCTGGGTCCAGAAATGCCATCCAGGAACTAAGTCCTAGACTCAGGGTCTTCAGGAGTTTTCTTGGTACTTTATTTTACTGTGGCAGAGCTTGTACCCAAGTTGCAAAACAATGTCCTCTGAGCTCTTCCCTTTTCTTTCCTGGAGTGGAAGAAGATGCTCTCTGAGCTGCACTGCCTGTAGTTGGGGGAGGGGTGACATAGGCACTGGCTTGTCCACAGTTGCTGGTGTCTCACTGGGTCATGTGTACCTCAAGTCCACTGCTTCTAAGCCAGCACAGTCAGAGGAATTGCCCAAGGACTGCAGGCAGTCCTTGTGGCCTGACTGCCTTATGAATTTAGTCTAGGCCCCAGGCTGCTCTTTGTCTGCCAGTAGTGGGGCTAGTGGGAACTTGGACTTTGGGATGGAGGCTTTCTCTCTGGTTGGACTGGTCAGAATGCTCCCTCTGTGGGCGCCAGCAGAATTCTGGCCTGTGCTATGTTCTCCTGTGCCAGGGTGGTCCTGAGTCTCAAGGTAAAGCCCCATGATCACATCAGTCTCCCTCCCCTGGTCACACAGATTCTTTGCCCACTCGGTGGGCTGGTGTGGCACTGCCAGGGGATGGGGAAGAGGTGGGGTAGGCAATGCATGATTGTCTTTTCTGCCCTCTTCAGTGCCTCTTTCCTTGATACAACGTTAAAACCAGGTAGTATGATAGCTCATCTGATTTTTGGTTCTCCTGAAGGTGCTTGCCTGCACGGATAGTTGTTGAATTTGATGTTTGTGCTGAGGGATGATCCCTGGAGGTTTCTATTGGTCAATCTTGCTCTGCTCCCTTCTCTCAGGGTTATTTTTTACTTGGCACAATAGCGTATTTTTTACATGGCACCTAAAGTTCAAACCTAAAGGTTCAAAGAAAAAATAATATTCCTGGGTCAAAGAGAACCCCTTACCCTGAACTGGGTTTCCTATAACTCACCCCTTATTCCCGTATCCTCTAATAGTGTTTCTCACATTATAGCATGCATCAGAATCCCTTGGAGGACTTCTTAAAACAGATAACTGGGCTCCACTCATCCTCATAGTTTCTAGGTAGGTCTGGGTTGGTGGACTGAGCTTGAGAATTTGCATCTCTAACAGGTTCCCAGGTGATAATGCTGTGGGTTCTGGGACCAAGCTTTGAGAGCCACTGTCCTAGTGGGATCACATGCAGAACACTTTGCTCAGTCTGTTTCCAGTGCTATGTGGAAGAGGCATGTTTTTGTAAATAAACAGTATATCTGGACCAAAGAGAAGAAAAGGTACAAAATCAAAGCAAAAAAAAAAATTAAAAAAATGTAGTTGTAAAAGAACTAACAGATGGGAGTGCTAAGTGACTAAAGCTGATTGTTACAGGTCTTAAAGAGAGTGAAAAGTGAGTTTGTGGGTGTATGTGAAGAAATCATCTATCAGTTTGTAACCGCCGTAGCTAATTTTGTAGTACTGGGTTTCTAAAGGATGAGGTCAAGCTGGAAATGGTTCTGATGAGGGCACAAATCTTGAGGCTTGCTGGGTAACCTCTCCTTTAGATGAAACTGAACACTAGATCACTTATTTAAGGGCCTGCATCTCAAACAACCTTGAAAAAAATTATTTACCCATTATCATGTGGTACTCGTGCAAATAAGAGGGCTTGGGCAAAGAGGGAACACTTAGCCTTGATTAGATGGGACATATTAACTTCCTGAAATTTTCTCACCTGTTTAAGCAGCTCTCAATCACAAATCCTGACAGGATACACACTCATTGTAGGAAGGATTAACAGGGCTCAGCTAAACCCAAGGGGTGTCACACTTATCCTAGATCTCCAGGGCAATGTATGGTTCTCTGCATCCCTTCAAGATTCCACTTGCAAAGGCCCTGTATGGTGGCCTCTCCCTTTGCAATTCTCCAGAGGGACGATGCTGTAAGACATAATATTCAGAGTCTGCCATCATTGCAACTGATTTAATGCCAGAGCTGGTTAATTCACGGACAACAGGGCAAAATAAGACAGGAATGTGATTCGACATAGGGGATCCTGGTGGAATAGGGTAGCAGTATAAGTTCAATTTTCCTGAGTTCAGCTGTTTTGTTGTTTGCTAGAGACCAAAACTGTCCTTGGCACCGAGGTACAGTTTGTTTTGACAAGCTTTATTTGAAAGAGGTAGAGAGGAAAGATAGTTCATTATCAGACATCTCTTAGGCACAATAGTCTAGAGGAAGAAGAGAGGCCAAACCTCTGCTGGGGTTTCTATGCTCTATTTAGAAAAATCATATAGATTGCTCTAGGGATTTCTCTGTGATATCTGCAATTCAATGAGGCCACTTTCCTCCTGGTTGCCTAATGTAATCATCAACCTTTATCTAGCCCAAAGGGTTTCTTTATTCTTTCTGGAGGAACTGAACACCAGGGTATTGGAGGATGTTGGGCCTCTGGGAGGAAGCCCCTTACCTTTGATCTGAGGGATGTGTACCCTCCATTATGATCTGGACATCTCTCTTTAGTTCAAAGGATCTGCTCATCCAGGATAGTTTCAGTCACCTTTTATTTTTAACTGTTAGCAATGCTAATAGAGTGAACTTAACAATGCCTGCCCTAGTGGTTCTCAAAGTGTCGTCCTGGGATCAGCAGCAGCAGCAGCATCACTGGGAACTTATTAGAAATGCAGGTTCTTGAGCCCCGCCCCAGATCTGCTGGATCAGGAACTCTGGGGCTGGGACTCAGTGACCTGTGCTTGAACAAGTCCTCCAGGGTATCCTGATGCATGCCAAAGTTTGAGAACCACAGACCTGTATGAACTTTATCTCCTGCAGGTATTCTGTAGCAGCAAACAGCGATAGCTTGAGGCATCTGGGATAAGCTGTTTCTTGGCAGCCATCCTTTACACTCTTTTTGCATTTTAAATAATGCTCATTTCTTCCCTGCCATCTCTGCTTAATGATAAAGTGGCACTCTGGCTGTTTATAAGGTAAGCGAAACTGTTTATTGGTAAGTATAGATGTAAAGACATATACATAAAGGGAGATAAGCTCTTTACTATCCATCTTTTCGCTACTCTGATTATGTGACTGGAACATTCACTCTGATTAACTCTACTTTCTGTTCCAAATCAGAACATTTTATGTCTATTATTTTGCACCTTTAAATTGGTTTGGAATCCCAGCCTCTGTTTTGCAGAATGTTTCGTGACTGCAATAGGGTTGAGCAGGGCCTTGTTTCTGATGTGTCCTTTGGATCTGGAATGACTTATGGAACATATGGCAGGAGCATTGGTGGTTAGAGTCAGGGGCTCACCAAACTCCACGTAAAAGTGTTTTCTCGAAGGTTAGACCACCGTTCACCTTGTGAACATTAAAACACATGGATGAAATGCTGGCCTTGGCTGCAGGCCAAGTCATCCTGACATTTATGATACCTTTGAGGGTACATATAACTTTTTTTTTCTTGTTGGAGTCTAACAGGCCAGACATATACAGATGGTCCTTGACTTAAGATGATTTGACTTACAATTTTTCAACTTGGTGCGAAAGTGAGATGCATTCAGTATACTTCTCAACTTCTGCTGGGGCTATGTCCAGAGAGACCCATGGGAAATTGCAAATGCCACAAGTTGAAAATGCACATTTGACTGATAATATTTTCAATTTATGATGGGTTTATTGGGATGTAACCCTATCATAAGTTGAGGAACATATGTAATTAATGGCAATGTTGAACTAAAATTTTCGTGAGCTGGAAATTAGGTGGGACTGTTAAGGAAAAGAAATGCCTTTTGGAAGACATGGACATTGAGACGAGATTTACTGTGTGATTGTGAGCAAGTTACTGAGCCTCTTTAGGCCTTAGTTTCCTTATCTGAAAAGTGGTTATAATATAGGGATCTATGTCTTAGGGTTGTTTTGAAAGCTAAGTGAAATTATACATGTAAAGTATTTAGCAGAGTGTCTGCAACCATGTATGTACTCAGTAATTGGGATTCATTAAAAATGTATATATGTAGATATGACTGTGCATACTCACACATATATTCATAATCACCCATACATGTATGCTCTTGCATGTATACACACATGCATGCATATAAAATGCACATGTAAATGCACACATATACTAATATATGGCCAAATAATAGGCTATTCCATGAATTGGAATGATGAGATCAATATATACCTCAAATCATTTTTTTCTTTTTTTCCCTCTTTGCATGCATCTTTCCCTATCATTGTCCTATTTGTCTTAAGGCTATCACCCCATTAAAACACTATTATCCTTGGGATTGGTCACTCGCTGCCCACCTGAGCTTCACTGTAATGTGGTTCAGGGGAGTGGGATGGGATATTCAGAGCACCAGGCTCTGAGGGCACAGTGGCTATAGGAGAGCATTTGAGGATAGGCATGGGATACAGAAGCAGATTCAAGTTGGTTAAATTGGTGCTTGTCCCTCTCACAGTATGCTCAGGGCTGTTATAGAGTGGAAGGGAGGCCATCTTGTCCTGGTGGTACATGTTGACTTTTAGCAAGGTCTTTTCTCTGTCTCTCAGAATCTTGTCCCTCATCACATCTTTGGATGTGGGACTTCAGTTGTCCAAGTAGGGGAGTGTACATGGCAGTCATATAAACCTCTCTGATCTGGCCCCTGCAATGCCTCACCAGTCTTGGCAAGTTTCACTCTCTGCTTTGCTCTCTACACTCCTACATCATGGGTCTTATTTCAAGATGCTACATTTTCCTCTAACCTCAGGACCCTTGCACATGCTGCTTTTCTGCTTGGAATAGTCTTCTTACACTCTTGGCCTAGGCTAGATTTCATTTATCCATCAGGCATCAGCTCAAATATCACTTCCTTAAGGAGACTTCACTGGCCTCTTCCAAGACTAGGTTTGTGTCTCCTACTATGTGCCGCTAGTACTAACTTTTTTTTTAATCCCCAGAGCTTAGCACATGGGATGTGTTACTATTTGCTGTTGAAAAGATGTGGATGGTGAGAGTTGGGAGGAAGGAGAAGGAAACTAACATTGGATTCCTTTATTTGCCTCTTCTCCATTTTAGTTAAAATTCATTCCTGGACTCCTCGGATAGAAGCTGTTTAAGGAGAGGAAACTGTGACAGTTGGAAAAGAAGGAAAAAAAAAAGTATTTTCACAGTTCATGTGAATTTCTTTACTTTCTTTCAATTTCTATGGCATGACAAGAATCTCTTATCCTATCAGCCCTTGGGGCTAAATTGTTAGCTTGTGGCTCTGTGAAATGTATCTTCCCCATAAGCTCAGTTGCAAAATGGGTACTTTATAAATCTTAGAAATAAACACACACTTTACCTTTTCTTTCTTAGTAGGTGGGAGCACCAAGATTTTCTGGGGATTTGAACATTTCTTTCACAACACTGTGCAGGAAGTGGTTTATCATTTTACTTTGAGTTGATGTTCCCGGTAATAACATTCACATACCTAGGATGGATGCAATTGTTTAGCTGTCACCCCCAAACTTAGTCATACCATTGATCTGACATCAGAAAGTACTTATTCTATTGATCTAGTGTCAGATGGGTGGGATAATAGTAATAATGGGCTTTGATTGACATCTTGAGTTGACAGATTATCAAGTCACATTTTCCCACAGCCAAACTGCTGACAGGCTTGGAACTTTTCCTTGCCTACACAGATCCCCTTGACCTTTAACTTCTTGTTACATGTGCTAAATCCAGTACTCATTTAATGGCACTGGGAATGCTCCCAATTCAGCTCATTTAAAAGGCACAGATGGAGAATCTAGAATTGTCTAAACTTAGCCGAGAGCATTACACGTAAGAGGTAAACAACAAATATTTGTTGAATGAACAAGTGAATTTAAATTTATGGTTTATGTACTAGGGAAGGTGGTTAGGTGACACTGACCATGGTATCTTAGGCATTTAGAGGTAGACTGTCACAGCAGCTGGGACCAGCCTGTGTCAGCCATGACAAATATTTGAGGGCAGCTGGGGTGCTGACCAGAATAAGGAGGTAGGCAGGCCCTTATGTGGCTTGAAATCAGGGGTTCTAGGAAGGAATTCATACCCAAGGCCTCACCTTTAACCCTTTAGTTCTGTGGTTTAAGGGCTTGCTCCATGATGTGTTCCAGGACCAGTAGCATCAGCATCCCCAGGGAGCTTGTGACAAGTGTAAATTTTCTGCCTCCACCCTAGTCCTACTGAAACAGAATCTACATTTTTAACAAGATCTCCAGGTGATTCTCATTAAAGTTTGAGCAGCACTGGTTTAACAGTTTCATCCCACTTCAGATGCAAATGTCTTAAAGCAAAATCCTTCCTAGGACTGCAGGAGTTGAGACTCTAGGTCTTAGGTTCTTAATCTTCACATCTGACCTTTAGAGGGTCACAGTTCTTACTTATAAGCAAAATAAACATTCTTGGGCTGATCTAAGTGATTTATTATTATTGCTTGGCTCTCAGAATGACTGCAAAGGATGGAGAACCAGGCTGAGAAACTGAAACAAGGGCTGCTAGTTAGTTAGGACCTCAGCCAACTCAGCCAAAACAACATCATAGAACCAGTTTGGTGGGGACATTGCTGCCACCATCACCGAGGCCACTGCTGCTACTATGAGGCAGTGGTGCACTGGAGCCAGCTTATATCAGTTTGTGAAAGCCAGTTACCTGCCTCTCTTCCCAATTCCACCTTTATTGACGTCCAGTCCATTTAGAAGCTTGAAATCAGCTGTGGTGGGAGTTTTTGCACCATTGAAATCAGCAAATGCTACAGATCAGGGCTTTTTTTTTTTTTTTTTTTTTTCTTTTTTTTTTTTTGAGAGGTGGTTTATCAGCATACCACTGTATTGAGTCTGTTGCTGGTACCACTGGCCCTGCTTCCCCTGGAAACTGGATGTTGCTACTGTAATTGATGTTAAGGTGGATATTTTCCTGTCCTCCTTACCCCCACCTTTTTTTTTTTTTGATATAATAGCCTGAGGAAAGTGTCATGTGATCTGGGTCTAGATTGGTGTTTCCTATCTTTGGCTGCACAATAGAATTACTTGGATAATTTTATTTTATTTTATTTTATTTATCTATTTTTGAGACAGAGTCTCTCTCTGTCACCTGGGCTAGAGTGCTGTGGCGTCAGCCTAGCTCACAGCAACCTCAAACTCCTGGACTCAAGTGATCCTCCTGCCTCAGCCTCCTGAGTAGCTGGGACTACAGGCATGCGCCACCATGCCTGGATGATTTTTCTATTTTTAATAGGGACAGGGTCTCACTGTTGCTCAGGCTGGTCTCGAACTCCTGAACTCAAGGGATACTCCTGCCTCAGCCTCCCAGAGTGCTAGGATTACAGGCATGAGCCACCGTGCCTGGCCAACTTGGAGAATTTTAAAAATTACTAATGCTTGGCTTCCAACTCAAGAAATTCTGATTTAATTTGTTTGATGAGGAATTATCAAAGTGTGGTCCCTGGACCAGCAGCATCAGTATCACTTGGTAACTTGTTAGAAATGCAAATTCTTGGGCCCCACTCCAGACCTACTGCATCAGAAACTCTGGAGATAGGGCCCGGTGATCTGTGTTGTAATAAATTCTCCAGATGGGTCTGATGTAGCTAAAGTTTGAGAACCATGGTCTAGGGGTGAGAGTTTGGCATCTTGACTTAAAGAGAAATCCTCAGGTCATTCAAGAGTACAGCCAAGGTTGAAATCTAGTGGGCTAATAGTTTATTAAAGGGCTCTGTGTGTCTTCCCTCGCTTATAGGGACTATGGCTGGTTAATCCAGTGGGTAGAAGTGTACCCACAGGATGGTAGGCTGAGATCAAATAGGGTATGAAATCCACATTTGTGATGAAGATTGGTAAATTCCAGTTTGGACTCTCAGAAGTCAGACATATGGGCCATCTAATGGAACTCTTTTGTAGGATTGTCAGTAGAGTATTTGTCATTGAAAAGTGTTTCACCTAGTAGTTTCCAAACACTGTGACCCTCAGGTCAGAACCCTCTGAGGTACTGGTTAGAATGCAGATTCTCAGGCCCCACCTCATACTGAATCAGATTCTAGGGGATGGGATAGGTAGAGCCTGGACATCTACCTTTTGAACAATTTCCTCACACCACTCTTGGCAACACGTTTTGAACCACTGAATTGTTCTGGGGAGGGGGAAGGACTTGATGATTAATGGCTTAAATAAACCCAAGGGAAGCATTTTTGGTCTGGAGCTGAGTCTGTGGACTGCTCATAAAGCCCTGACAAAAATAAAAGCCAGGTAGATTCTAACAAACTACAGGGAGGATAATAGAAAAGCTGAGAATTCCAGATGAACATTCAACATGCTCCTGGATTTGAAAACAGCAAAAAGCTATACAAACTGGAATCTTTTGGAGCTCTTTCCTAAATGTATTTGACCTGTGTTAAAATAAGGGGAGACAAATGTAAAGAAGCAACTTCATTTTTATTTCAGTTTTTATTGGGTTTAGTATAAACATCATTAAAGTTTAAATTCTGGCAACTTTTGGATGCAAGACTCATTGGAGAAGGTTATATTGGGTAGATCCTATCATTGTTTTAAAATTAGCAACATACAGCACTAATTTCAAAAGAATTTTATGTTCTTTTTGATGCTCTCTGACAGTTTTGGGAGATAGGTATATTTATCCCCATCTCTCAGATGGGGAAGTCAGGAAATTGAGTAAATTACTTGTACTTTTAAGTGTCGGACCTGGGATATGAATGCAGGATTTGTTTAAAATAAATTTTAAGCCCACAATTTCCTCTCTGTGACATTTTGTGATTGAGAAAAAAATAACATCAGAAGTTTTTTGGTAGCAAGTTGGTGAAATCACACCGCGGGAAGGAACAAAGGCAGAAGGTAGACAGTAAAGGTGAGCTAGTTGATCAGAAGGCCAAATGAAGTTATTTTGATCTTAAGTGGTTTAAGCAGAGTCAATAAACCATCATTGGCTGTGAAAGAGACAAGCTGACAGCTGAGGAAATAATCTTGGATATAGTTTTAATGCTAACTGGCTCCTGGTCCCTGGAGGTACAAAGTCCAAGAAAGTTTCAGGGTGAGTTAGATCAACTAAGGCCTGTGGAAGGAATTATGTCTAGATTATGCAGTGATTGGTTGTACTTCAAAGGTATGAAAACATTAAGAATATTTTTTAGAATGTGGTTTTAAAGTTTGAAATGTTTTATTTGACATATTGCTTTCTCTGTGAGGTAAGTAAGACTTTATTTTACGGAGAGGAAACTGAGGCTTAAGAAGGCTCTGGAATTTACCCAAGATCACAGAGATAAGCTGACTGGAATTTTCTGACCACAGTACCTAAATATGTGTGGGGATTTGTAAATAGTTAAATCTTATTATAAATTATGCATTTCTTTTGTATTAATTGGTACTAATAATGGTAAGTATTTATACGCAGTGATTTAAATAACTATTTATTGATGCCTGGGTCTAAGCTCAGAGATTTTGATTTAGTTGATCTGAAGTAGGGCCTGGGATTTGGACTTTATTTATTTATTTTTTGAGACAGGGTCTCACTCTGTCAGCCAGGCTGGAGTGCAGTGACCTGATTATAGCTCACTGTAATCTCAAATTTCTGGGCTCAAGCCCCCAGCCTCCCAGGTGGCTAGAATTATAGGCATAAGCCATTATACCTGGCTAATTTTTCTTATTTTTTGTAGAGATAAAGGTCTCACTCTGTTGGCCAGGCTGGTCTTGGACTCTTGGCCTCAAGTGATCCTCTTACCTCGGCCTCCCAAAGTGCTGGGATTATAGGCATGAGCCACCACATCTGGCTGGACTTGGGACTTTTAAAGGGTGATCCTAATGTACAATAAAGTGAGAACTACTGGACTAGAAAACTCTCCCTCTCTTGCTCTATTATCTCACCCTTGCCCTTTTTTTGGGAACATTTTTGTGAACATGAGGCCATAAACAAAGCACTGCCATTAATCTGTTAGCATAACAGCAGGCCAGGGAGTAGCCTGGCAAACACACTTATAAATGGGAAACATAAATTTCACAATCAGTCACATTTGGAGGTTAGCATCATCTTTCATTCATCTGGAGACCTTCCTGAGCCCATCATAGCTAAAGAGCAAATGTTGACTAATTTCCACCATGCTTAATGGGGGCTTTTATTTGCTCTCTAATGCCATGACAGTTGAGAGCTTGTCGTGATGAGAGCCTTTAGTGGATGGATTAAGAAATTATTTTTGAATTTTTACAAATGTGTTTGTGCTTCAGTTTCAGCACCTGTAAATGGGGTAACAACACCAACCTCTTAATGCTAGTGGGAAAGTTAGATGGGATAAGTTAGTGTATAGCACCTAGAACCCTCCCTGGCATAAAAAGTAGCTCTTTTCTAAATGCTAGGTATTACAGCTAGTCCCCTGGCCTTTTCTCATTAGACTTGAGGCTCAACTAAGGCATTCAGAAACTGAAACACCCAATCAAAATATTAAGCTCTTCCTTGGACAAGTAGTTAGTGTGTAAAATAATGGTATAAACAGAGCCCAGATTTAACATATATAACATAAATATATATATTTAACATATATGCTAACTGCTTTTCTTTCCAGGAGAAGTATTCAAATATTTATCGAATTGAAATGACGTTAGCCAGAGTTTGGCTTACCCTCACATCCTCAATATGAATTCCACTTGCAGTCTAGATTTATAATAAAAATAATGCTAGGTAAATTTTTCATTAATTTAGGTTAGAATTAGGTAGTTGAGCTGGATAGACATAAATTTAGAAGCCTAGTGTTTGGGTAAATTTCTAATCCTTTCCCTTTCCAAAGATTTTTGGCCCTTACTGGACTATGGGCTCACAGCTGTCAGGTGATGTTTAGTTTAATTCTACTTTAGGTGCATTATTGTTATTATTTTTTAGGTGTTCTTTTTTCTTGGTGAAAGAGGGCTGATTTAAATGTGTGCTTTGAGTATTTGAATAAAATACAGTTTTCATCTCCTAAAAGTAAGGGCAAAGAGAAATCAAGAAATATTTCCTTTTTGACTTGCATGCTTTTCTTCTGAGACTCCATGGCAGTAAATAAAGAACATTGGAACAAAAAAAAAAGCACCACTGCAACATGTCTTGTCACGTTCTGCTCACCCCTACACCTGATTTCAAATGTAAATTGCACGGCATTTAGCGCTAATGAAAATACTCTAGTGAAGGAAATTGTTAAGATTTTCTGGTGCTCCCCTAGGGGTAATATTAAAAACCCCGTTACTAACATCTCACTCTGAGAAGACAAAAATGTGCACTGAGAATACAAAAGCCCTGTTGGCATCTAAATGTGGGCCAATTAATTTGCTGTTATCGACATATAGATTTATGAGGGGATGTCAAAGTAGGACCCAGGAAAGCTATTGAGATCCCTGTATTGTGGGACTCCTTGACCCTGGATTTTCAATGCTTGCTTAATCATGGCATTCTGCTTTCTATTTATTTATACAGTTGCTTCAACGAACAAATTAATAATTATACAGCACATTGACAAACATGCGGGTAATATTTGCCAGATTTTAAATTAATTTAATTCAAGGGCCACTTCATTTACAGGATTCATCCGCACATCAGGCATCAGCCTTACCTCGTTGCTATTCATGCTATACCAAGATTTTTCATCATTTTTCCCCCTTCTTTTCTTCTCTGCAGACAAAGACAGCACAACTTGCCATGCCAAATAAATAGACACTAACAGGCAGGTGGAAGACAGATAGATGACAGACAAATAGGAATACAGATAAATGCACAGACGACATAAATTTAGAAGGAAGGATAATAGCTGTTACTATGATATGTGGAAAACAATTAGATTCCACTAAAATCTTGTATTTATTTTCTCTTTAGCTCCAATTTGCAGTTTATTTTCTCTTGTTTCACACCCACAAACCTTCTTCACAATTTACAGACTGGAAATTCAAATGAATAGCTTGTAGTTCCAGAAATGATCATTCTTCTTGGAAACAGAAAAACCATGTAAAAATGGCACTTCATGGGCTTGGAAAGCCAGGCGAAATTCTGGGTTGCGTCGTGTATCAGTGAGGTTTGAGTGAAAGTTAATTATGAGATTGGATTACATAGAAGGGGTCAGTTGCTTTTAGGAAAATTGTAATTGAACAACCACACATAATTGTATTGGGTTTGTAAGAAAGCAAAAGGATTTTAATTAAATTGTGGTATATTATCATATATACAGTTATGGCTAAAGATGAAACCTTGGCCAATAGGAAGGAGTCACACCAAGAAAATTAAGGAATCAGTTTTCATGTATATGCATTTATTATATGTGTTGGCATGTAAAAATATTGATGGAGCCAGGGTTTTTGCCATTAAAGGAAAGTGTGGACATCAAATACATTATCTTATATTTGTGGACAGTAGTAAAATCTAATGGAGTATTAATTTAGCTCAAACAGGAGAACCATAAGCCAGACTCCAGTTAGCGAGTTTGCATATTATTTTTTGTGCTGCTGGTGTTCTATGATTTTGGGCATTAGCTGGTCATAGTTGGCTCACAGCTTTATAAATGCATATAAATCAGTTGACATTTAATTGTTAGGGGAGATCAAAATTTTTCCTACATATCATTCACAAATTTTACATATCCTGGGTATGGATCAATATCTATCACAAGATTATGCTAAGATTGGTAACCATTTTCAATGAAACCATCACAGGATATGGTACTTAATAATATCTACCACCAAAAATACAGACATAGATTAGTGTTGTGTGTGTATATGTGTGTGTGTGCATGTACCATAATATTAAGAGATATTTACTTTTTCTCATGAATATATTTATTTGTTACAGTTGGTTTAGGTTTTTGTGTGTTTGTTGCATGCATGTGTGTGTGTATGTAAGAGTGGGGAATCCATAGGGTGACATTGGTAAAGATAAATCTTTTCTCTTGGGGGACATAAGTATCAAGCCTAGGATTATATTACAGAATCAGAGAATACTCTGCATATGTGCATAGCTGTTTGTCTATCCAGAATAAATTATTCTTACAATACTGTATTTTCATTTTCTAAGCAGAGAAGGATATTTAGGTACAATGCTATAGGATGGCTCTTATTTTTTTTTCAAAGAAAAATGGAGCAACCATTTAGAGAAAATCAGGCAAAGACTAGGCAGATAATTTTAGTGCAAGCAGGCTTTTGCTTCAGTACCCGAGATAATTGTCTCAATCTCGTTTTTACTCTGCAGGGTCACAGATGTCAAAAGGCATTTCCACATGCAAGTGGAAATTGTGCAATACATAGCCCAGAAATTATGTCTTTTACTAAAAAAATCAGGTAGACCTATATGCCATAATAATTATAAAAATTAAACTAGCATTTATTTGGTTATATGAATATGCTATTTGTATTAACTAGTTTTACTAATTACCTAATTACTGCCCGCTAGGGTAATTACTCATCTTGATTAAATGAATGTTGAAAGGTGAACTCATAGGCATGAATTTGGTAATCATTTTCCTATCTAGAATAATAATGCTGAGGGCAGATGTTCAATCCATTTAATACTCACATTGATTGTAGAGCTAGAAGGAGATTATAAGGTATAGTTCATAAAACTAGTGTAACTAAATAGAATATTGAAGCAAATAGGTATACATTAGAAGCACTTAGTGGTGTTTCCTTGATAAAAAGGAGCATTAAAATGGATGATTTGAAAGTCACTTTAAAAAAGGTGTAGTGGAAAAAGCAAAGACATTGGCACCGGATGGACTTGAGTTTGAATCTTAGCTTTGTATGGATTGGGGAAAACAACCACCTCTTTGAGTCTTATTTTCCTGTTCTGTACAATGTGGACATTGTATTCAATATCAACTTCTAGTATTGAGAGGAGTGAATTAAATAATGTTTGTAAAGTATCTGGAACTGAGGAAGCATCTTTTAAATCTACTATGTTCTACTCTAAGATTTGGGTTTCATAATTTTGACATATTCTTTAAGTATTAATAATAAATCAAATTTTAAAATAGAAGTTATTAGAATGACTGATGATATGAAGAAGAGAGGATTCCCACAACAGCTAAACTCTAGTATCACCAGCCCTAAAATATCCTGGTTATATAAGACAGGTATAAATTTTAACATAGGTGCCATCTGTGTGAATACAAGCATCATAAAAGTAGAAACTTGGTCCCTTTGATTGAACTCCATATCTTCAGAACCTATCATAAACCTGATAGTCTGCTTAATAAATATTTGTTCAATGAATAAAGGAATTAATGGATGAATATCTGTCTAGATGTTTATGTAATAAATGCATCATATCCTTTGTGTTCTCCATGACTCTGAAGGTCACTTTGGGGAGCATGTCTGTGTTCCCAGGACAATAAAACATTATCTCTGTGGATAACTTTTGTACATGTTAGCAGCTGTGATGGACTGGTGTGGTTTATACTGAACAGCTCTTATGAACATAATGTTCAAGGTGATGATGAAATAACTTGTCTCCCTCCTGTCACCACAGGTATGCAATTTATTTCACACTCTAGTCCCTTTCTGTTTCTAGTCTGCTGCTGTTGGCCAGCATGGCTGATGCTGGGACCAGGCCAGAGATGGGGACCCACTCATTCCAGAGGGGAGGTTAGATGAGCCTTTCTTAGTGCAGGGGCTCTTTCTGCTCACATTAATGGACTAGCTGTGGGGATTCAAAGGAGAATCAGATAAAAGCACTCCTTAAAGGAGTCCAGTGGGCAAGACAATCAACTAAATGAATATTACAACAATGCAATAAATGTTCATGAGAACTGTTCAAGCACAGAAGAGGACCCTGCCCAACAACGCTTCCTGAGATTATTTGTCAGGAGGCGCCCAGGCAATCTTTGAATATCTTGTAAGGTGAAGAGCTCGCTGTGTGGACAAGAGGAAAGGGCTAATCCAGTGAGTATTTTGAAAGCCCTCTCAAAGATGTTAATCACAAGAAAAATGTAGAAAGTGTGAATATCAGTTAACTGCAAGTAACACACTCATGGCAGTGGTGTAAAGTTCACCATGAACACTACCACCAATGGTGATGATGTATCAACAATTGCAGATATCACCATTCACCCTGATGGATGGAAATTGGAATAATCCACAAGTTGAGGGAGTGATTACTTGGATAATTTGTTTTATGAATTGATTTTTTCTTTTATGGAGCAACTGTTTTAAATAGCAAGATGTTCCTTAGCGCATTTGGTGGGAATAGGATTGCAGCGACATTTCAGTAAACACTGAGACTCTAAAGAGAGGCGTGTAGTTCCCTGAATTCTTGTCTCACAAAAAAGTCAGAGAGGGCCCTCAGTCTGTAAGTTGGAAACACTGCTGGCTGTAAGTTTGTCACTTAACTTACTGAACTGTATTCAGTCTTTGCTTGCAGCTTTCATACAAACAAATAAAGAAACAGAATAGGACCTTTCATTTTATGAAACACAAGTAGAAGATGAAGAATTATTTTATTCTTTTTTTTCAAGAGCTTTAGGTAAGATCCCAATAATTTCTAATACCATTTAAAAGCCCTTTAAAGAACAGCCTTCTCTCCTAATAATTGACAGCCAAGGCAACACTGCGGGGGAAAGGAGGTGGAGAGGGACTGAGGTGTAGATGTACTCGACTGAAAAGCCTCTAAATTATGTTGTCAAAAAGTTATAGCAACACCATTTAAAATTCTTTTTCACCTATAATGCTCTTTCCTCTAATCCTAGTGTCTCCACTTTTGTTTGTGTGATCCACCTACAAAATGAGGTAATGTTGTGTTTTGGGGGTCAGTTCTTACAATGTCAAACAGAGATTCCCAATAATCCAGGCAGAGAGTGTCGGCTGCTAGTGTAAGAAACAGTCTGTGGATTCCTGTTAACTACCTCTTTTCAGGAACTCTTCTCTAACTGTACTGAGTTGTTATTGTGTGCTAAAAGTACTTTGAACTTATAAAGCAATCCTGATTTGAATTCTCCAAGAATGCTTTCCTTGGAGGCTTCATTCACAAAGTCTAGGGAAAGGAGAAATAGGTAAATTAAGGCAGGGCACTTCGGAATTCACTGCATTTAGAGACTATCTGACAGTAGCTGAGAAGTCAAGGCACTCCTCAGTCTAGAATGAACATTTCCATAGGACGATTTCAAAAAGAAGCCATTTCCACACTCAACAAGTGAGCGGAAATGTTGCCATCAGTAGGACCTTTAAGTCAAGGCATTAGGAACAGGGTCAGGATTGTAGAGACTCCAAGATACAGATTATCTTAGGGACTAATGAGAGTCTTATGGACTTAGTGTCAACCTCAAGTGGCTTTCTGGTTAAGATTTTCTGTATCTGTCCATCCATTCACTCATGAAACGCTGAGTATCTATAATGTGTCAGGTACTAGATGCTCTGTGTTTTAGAGGCTTATAGTTTAGAGGTTCAAGGGCATCACACATCTGTTTGTTGCCATCACAAATTCAGGACTTCCAGTCTTGGTCAATCTCTTAATGCCTCTTCTCAGTCCTTTGACTTATTGGTGTACTCTTCTCTCAGAGTTATTCCAACTCTTTTTCCCTCTCTTTGAGCCCACTCTCAATCTCTGAGCTTACACATTTTTAGCCAACCTCCCTTAAATTCACCCTTCCTTCCTACATCCTTGAGAAAATTGAGGCCAAGAGGTTTGTGGCAGAGACTGGTTAGTTATTCACCACACCATTTCTCTTTTCCTACTGGAAACACATTTTTCAACGTCACTTGCAATCTGGCATGGGCATATGACTGAATTCCAGCCAATGTAACATGGGAAGAAGTGAGGTAAGTATTTTACTGCCGGGCCTGGTTCGTAAAACCCTTCCAAGCTTGACCCTCCATTCTTTTCCTCATTTTCCAATGGAATAGAGAGGACTCCTAAGGACCTAGAAGAGGGCAAAGCCATAAAATGGAAGAATCCTTGATCCCTGAGTCACTGCTTGGAGGAGGATCTCTGACTAGGGATAGCTGTATTGGATGTTGTGGAGGGGGAAATAAATGTTTATTGTGTGCAGCCAATAAAATTTTGGAATGGATCATTGCAACACTCTACATACCCTACCCTAACTAATTCAAGACTTCAGTCAATTTTTTTCCATATATCCTACTAGTTCACTCATCTTTAAGTCATTTTTCTCATCTCTCCCTGTACTAGAATTCAAACTCCATGAGGGCAAAAATTTTTATTTGTTTTGTTCACTGGTATATCACAAGCACTTAAAACAGTGTCTGGCACATAGTGGGTACCCAATAAATATTTACTGAATGAGTATGTCCAAGAATGTAATTTCTTCTCCAAAAGTCTACTTCTTTCTTCTCTGGGTCTTCCCATTGTGAAATATTCTTTCTCTGTGTCATGTTTCTTTTATTTCTCCCTTTCTATTATCTATATTACCTCAGCACTTGTTATCTTCCATCCTAACAACATTCTCCTTAGACCTTGTACATTTTTTCCTAGCAATTGCCCTGTATATTTGTCTCTCCTTCCATGCTATGTTTATTAAAAAAAGTCTACAGCTACTGTCTCTCCCTCTCCATCTCCTTAGTCACTTTGCAAGATAATTGCAACTCACTGAAACTGTTCCTGATGAGGCCAGACTAGGTCATTTGCTTGTTTGCTCTTAGATCCATTCTTTGCTTTCTCCTGCTCAACTCTATTTTGTAGGGAACAACTGCCATTGCCCTCTGGCTTCCAGGTGAGTTCAGCCTATGGTTTGCACTAGCAAAAGATCAGAGGAGAGGAGTAGGAGAGAGGCCAGGTTATTTCTCCCTTTCTCTC
Organism: Propithecus coquereli; assembly: GCF_000956105.1. Taxonomy (NCBI): domain Eukaryota; kingdom Metazoa; phylum Chordata; class Mammalia; order Primates; family Indriidae; genus Propithecus; species Propithecus coquereli. The sequence goes on from NW_012150841.1 coordinate 6,663,965, forward strand.
CCTCTACTTCAGGTGCTGTCTCTGGTGACAGCTGTATCTTCTCTTTAGCTCCAGCTCTCTCACAGAGCCCCTTCTTCTGTGGTATCAGATACTGTAGGACAACCCCACAATGCTCCAACTTTAGCTGGGGTGACCCTAGATCTGGGCTAAGATAACACCACTCCTCTCCTTGTCCTGTAGCTCTGGGGATGATGCTGGCTTCTTGCTGTTGATAATCTCTGGGTTGGCCCATCATCCCGTATTTGGCTTCCTGCCTTTTCCATCACCTGTGTAACCACTTCCCTGTGTTATATTCTCTTTGTTTGAAATACCCGGTACTATGGACTGAACTGTGCCTCCCCTCCCCACAATTTAGACGTTGAAGCCTCCCTAATGTGATGGTATTTGGAGATGGAACCTTTGGGAGGTACTTAGGTTTAGATGAGGCCATGAGACAGGGCCCTCATGAGGGAATCAGTGCCTGTCTCAGTCCGTTTGCATTGCTATAAAGGAATATTTAAGGCTGGGTAATTTATAAAGAAAAGAAGTTCATCCCATATGGTCTAGTGGTTAGGATTCCTGGTTTCACCCAGGTGGCCTGGGTTCGATTCCTGGTATGGGAACGCTATAGCATTGGCCGGGCATGGTGGCTTACGCCTGTAATCCTAGCACTTTGGGAGGTCCAGCTGGGAGGATTGCTTGAGGCCAGGAGTTCGAGGCCAGCCTGGGCAACAGCAAGACCCCATTTCTACAAAAAGTAAAAAAAAATTAGCCGATGTGGTGGTAGTCTCAGCTGAGGTGGGAGGATTACTTGAGCCCAGGAGTTTGAGGTTGCAGTGAGCCATGATGATGCCACTGCACTCTAGCCCAGGTGACAGAGTGAGACCCTGCCTCAAGGAAAAAAGAAATAAAAAGAAAAGGTTCGTTTGGCTTGCATGGTTCTGCAGGCTGTAAAGGAGGCATGGCGCCAGCATTTGCTTCTGATGAAGGCTTCAGGGAACTTCTAATCATTATGGAAGGAGAAGGGAGAGCAGGCGTGTCACATGGCAAAGAGAGAGAAGAGAGAGAGAAGGGTGTGCCAGGCTCTTTTAAACAACCAGTTCTTGTGTGAATAATAGAGTGAGAACTCACACATTATCTCGGGAGAGCAGCAAGCCATTCATGAGTAATCTACCCCTATGATCCAAACACCTCCAATTGGGCCCCACCTCCAACACTGGGGATCAAATTTCAACATGAGACTTGGAGGAAACAGATATCCAAACTGTATCAGTGCCCTTATAAGATGAAACATCAGAGAGCTTTCTTTTTCCTCTTCTTCCTCTTTCTCCTCTTACTTCTCCTCTTCTTTCTTCTTCTTTCTCTCTCTCTCTCTCTCTCTCTCTCTCTGCCCTATGAGGACACAGTGAGAAGGTGACCATCTGCAAGCTAGGAAGAGAAGCCCTCACCAGAACCAGACCATGCCATCACCCTAATCTTGGACTTCCAGCCTTCTGAACTGTGAGAAAATAAATTTCTTTTGTTTAAGCCATCCAGTCTGTGGTATTTTGTTATGACAGCCTGAGCTGACTGATATACTTGGAGTGACTTCTCTTTTCCTGATAGACTCTGACTGATACAGCCATCAATAATTTTCAGTTCTTACTTCACTTTACTGCATTTAACCTTGTCGAAAACTATTTTCAACCTTGTTAAACTCTCTTTCTCTGGTTTGTGTGTTTTTTGTCACTCTTTCTTCATTCTTCCCCTACCTCTCAGACCATTCCTTCTCAGTTTTCCTCTGGTTTCTCCTCCTTCCTCCTCTCTTAAATGTTCTCTGGGTTTTAACCTTCTCACCTTATTCTCCTTGGGCTGGTTTATGAGATTCAGTGGTATTAATCAAGTAATTCTCAAAGCTGAGCTTCCGTTCAAATCCCTTTTTCTGAGTTCTAGACCTACTTCTCCAACTATCTTCTTCCTGGATGTTGAGCTGAACATAAGCAAAATGCTCACTAGCCTGTCCCCGAAACCTTCACTGCCTACATTTCCTTTCCTTGCAGATGAAACCTTGCAAAAGCCAGGATTCCAAAAGTTATATATGGCTGCTGATACTCTTACCTCACCCAGCCATGTTCTAAGGGGTCTTTACTGCTAATGATGTCACTCCAGTCTTCTCCTTGGTCTGTATCCCCATTGCTAATGATTTAGTCCCAATACACATCTTTTCTTGCTTTTACTATGGTGCAAAACTCTGCTCTGTTCTTCTTGCTTCCACTTTGGTGCCACCTTTCCATCCATGCTCCATATTGCCACCAGATTGATCTTTCTTAAAAACAAATCTGATCGTGTTATTTCTTTGCATAGAACCATTCAAAGGTTTCCCACTACCTCAAGTCATGAGTGGCAAACAAACTGTTCCAGTGCCAGTATTTTTTGGTTACTGGAATTATAAATATCTCCAACCACTTCCTTAAACAGGGCATGGAGGGGGCTCTGTGCCATGCATCTGGGGATCCTGGCTTCTCCCATCTTGTGGATCTACTCTCCTCTAGGTCCTTGGAGTCCTTTTCATTCAGCCAGATGGTGGATGGTGAAAGAGGATGAAGGTTGGGTGTGAGAGGGCTTTTATGGACCAGGTTTAGAAGCAGCACACATCACTTCTGCGTAGATTCAGAACTTGTCATGTGGCAACATCTAACTGCAATCTGCAAGGGAGGCTTAAAAATTTAATCTGGCCATGTTCCCCCCAAAAGAAGAGGAACACCAGCAGTTTCTGCCATAGTGAGCAAAAGAGAAACAATCTCTGCCACTTTGTTTTTTAAAAAACTATTTCAGGAGTTACTTCTCCCAACCTTTCCAGCCTGAGCTGGAAATGCTATTCTTTGTGACTCCACTGTACCTTATCTCAATCGTGATACTTACCATGCTGTGTTTCACTTGTTTATTTACATGAGTGATGGTGGGGAACTTGAGTGAGTGACTTGTGGACAGGGACAATGTCTTACTCTTTATAGTATTCTTGGCACCTAACACAGTGCCTGGACTGTAGTGATGTTCAAAAAATTGTTTGAATTATTAAATGAATTATTGTAATTTTTGAAACCTTTTAAATTTGCTTCAATGGTAGATATTTTTCTAACTGAATACATTTTGCTAATTTCCATCAAGTCTCTGTTGATTTTGTTCTCATATTAAGTCCTCCACGGGGGCCTCATAGCCCATCAAGATAATATGATTCTCCCCACCTTAGATCACTCAATAATTAGGTTTTGGGGCTAAAGGGCAAATGCAAACACATTTTATCATTCAGGCAAGAAAACAGCCATTAATGAAGGCAGCAGTTGTCAGTTGAGTAAGGAAAGCACTGGGTTCAAAGGAGGCATCAGTACAAGCACAGTTCTGAGCGGAAATCAACACTGATGGATCAGGCCTCATGTGGTGCCCGGTTCACACAGCCTGCAAGTGGCCACCATGAGGCCAATGGGGATGGCAGCTGGAGGAAATAATCAGTGATTCTGCCTGGACCACAAGTACTCTGAGTACTTTGTTTGTAAGAGTGATTCATCTAGTGCTCTTCAGAGGACCTTCTCTTGTATTCTGAGTCAGGGGCACATAGCTTAATGTAGAGAATTAAATTGTTCTCTAATTGCTCAGTGTGCATAATTTTTTCTAGGCTGAAAGGTTGGAAGTATGCCTATAAAGTGTCTTCATAAAATGTTTGCCTTTTAAAAACTTTGGCCATTTAGTCTGATCGACACTTAGGGCACAAAGGGACTTCAGAAATCGCTTGGTCCAATGATCTTCAACTCCTGATGCCCAGGATTCAGCAGAGGTGGGTTGGGGGGAGGGGAGGGAAGGGGATGGGGGTAGTGGATAGGTCTGGGCTGCCTGTCCAGATTTAGTCATAGCAGCTGCCTTTTGATCACATTGACATATTAGGGCTCTGGAAACTCTTTTTGGAAAAGAAAGAGTTTCATTGCTAAAAATATGATTTTATAATCTCAGGTTTTACAGATAAGGAACTGAGGATGAATGAGTTAAACTCACATAGCTAGTTAGTGATGGAGTGTGGTGGAAGCCAGATTCTTTATTTCCCCCCGCCAGTGACTTTCCAGTGAGGTACAGTGATTCTCCAGCTGACATTTAGAAGCAAATGAATTTATTAGGATGACTGTATTACACATTTGTACACAATATATTCTTTTTTGGGATCTAATTGACATTTTTAGAATACTTCATCCAGCAATACCAGTATACACATTCTTCTCCAGCTCACACGAACAGTCACCAAGATAGACTACATTCTGGACCAGAAAACATACACAATATATTCTTATATTGGACAAATAACATACAGCTATTCTAGAAAAAAATAAAAGTTACACCCAATGATGAACAGAATTTAAGTCCTTCGCAGTCATGAGAAGAAAATTTGATTTGCTTTTAAATGCTCCTTAGAGATTTCATTTAACACCCTAAGCTAAGAAACACTGGGAAGGTAACAACTGCAGAACTTTACAAAGCCCTGCTGCTTCTCTGTCTCCCATTATGGAGAGTATAGCTCTGTTCAATAAATGCCCATTTTCTGCACCCAGAAATAAATTAAGAATAAGAAGCAAGTTTGCAGATGCCAGAGGCTGAAGGGGGGGATGTCATTCTGCCTTTGTCCCTCCTGTCTTCAGAGAAGTGTTCCCTTCAGCAATTAGCCACAAGGTGGCTGCAGCTCATCCTTTCACCTGTGCAGAAACGCTTCCTCTGCTCCTCATCCCCCCCTTCTTTTTACATGAGGGGAATTTTAAGCACATTAAGCAGTGTTTTTGGAAGACAAGAATACATATGATTTCATCTTTAATCAGTGAATTTATGTTTTTTTATGAAAGAGCTGAATGAAAAGCAACGGATAATATTTTCAGCTGAAAACGGATATAGCAAGATTCTTGTAAAAAAAGCTCACAGGCAATTTTATTGGCTGTTTTGTTTTTTTATTTTGAAATAAGGAAAGGAGATGATGCTGATGCTGTTATCTTAAGAGACAGCATATACAACATAAAATAATTCTGTGGTGTTTATTTATTTTTTTTGTTAGTAGACACTCCCACTACGGTAAAGGATACATAACAGGACAGGTGAATTTACCTCTAACAATAGAATGTATTTCTCAAGTGGTAAATTTGAAATTCAGAATCTCTACAGAACTTTATTTAGGTTTGCTTAGGGTAATGGTAACAGTATGGGCACTGGTGTCCAACAGACATAGGTGCAAATCCTGGCTCATCAATGCTAGTCCCAAAGGCCATTTAACCTTGTTGAGCTGCCTCAGTTTTATTGTCTGTGAAATGGAATAAGAATTCCTTCCTCATAACCTTGCTTTAGAGATTAAATTGGTAGTACATGTGAAAGCTTGTAGCACTCTGCTTGGCACATAGTAGCCATTTAGTAACTGTGAGTTTCTCTCTCTTTTTGAGTACACAGCAGCAATTTGAGGTCTGGTTATTTAAATAAAGGTATGCTATATGAGGCCTATATTAAATAAATACAGTGTATATGAAAATAAGACTCGAGAGCTAGATCTTCTGGGCTTTGCTTTCATGTCTGCTCAGGTATTAAGGCCTGGTGTATATAGCAGTATAACAACTTTATTTCAGCTCCTTCCCATAGGATTAAATGAAATTACAGCTAAAGGTGCAAAAGAAAAAAAAACGTAATAATTGACCTGGAGCAAAACTGAATAATTTTTCTAGAGAAAGACCTAACCAAAATTGGGTATGAGGAATGCATGTAGGGAGTGGGGGTGGGGAGGAAGAGGTCTGTCTACCAGACAGCAGCGGCCAGGTATCATTGTCACCAAAAACCATTGTTGGGTGCTGACCGAAGAGTCAATACCAGAAAATGGCTTCTAAAAGTAGGACACATTTTTGTTGAAGGGAATAATATTAGGTTGAGCCATGTGAAATTTCCATTTTGAAGGCAAAAACCCATCAACTATTGGCAATTTCAAATGATTCAACCTAACATTTTGTCCATTAGGAAGATAAACATTGGAACGAGTTGCTACAGGGAGGCTGTGGGGCTTTTATTCCTGAAAATATTTGATAAGAGTCTAGACGATTATTTATCCTGGGTGATATAGATAGACATTGAGTTTCCTGAAAGCAGGGGATGGGTGAGATAATCTGTCAAGATTAATTTACCTGTTTCCTTGAGGAGAACAACTCTGTTCTTCTAGGATGCTAACGGAAACTGTGGGTAGAATCTGGGCCTTTATAGAAAAAAATCCATCTGTATTTTCCTTCTCCACTGTTTGTTGTGGGGGCATTTCATTAGATCAAGATTCCTTAGTCTTGGTGCTAATGACATGGGGGCTGGAAAATTCTTTGTTGTGAGGCTGTCCTGAACATTGTAGAATGTTCAGCAGCATCCCTGGCCTTGACCTGCTAGATGCCAGTAGCACCCTTCTACTCTGTTGTAAAACCCAAAAATATCTCCAAGCATTGCCAAATGTTCCCAAGGGTGGGAGTGGGGGGCAAAATCAACCCCAATTGAGAACCATGCTCTAGATAGCAACCCCTAACCTGAGGACTTGTCTAATCAGTTCCTGAAAAATGTAAGGCCTGATACCCTACCTGCCCTATCTCCTTTTCTTGCCCTGTTATCCATCCCTTGGCTGCTCTTGGGTGT
>NW_012150841.1:6671420-6686853 GCF_000956105.1 Propithecus coquereli
TTATTGCTTGTTCCTACTTGTCATCTGTGTAATGTGAACCTGCTCAATCAAGTCACCACCATACTGTTTAGTGATGGAGCAATCTCTACTAGCTGTACCCACAAAGGCCCCGTGGGTGTGCATAGAACTGGGGGAGAATCCACTTATAAGTTGCATGCAGGTACACAGATTCTGTGGTGTTCTCGATTGAAGCCTTTATTGTTTCTATCTTGAGGCTAGAACTCTTCTGAGTGTTCCCTCTTACTCACTGGTCCAAGTGGACTTACGTTATGTAGACAGTTAAATGACCCTATTACTGAGCCCTAGAGAGGAGAGGTTTGTGTGCTCCCAAGCAGTTGAAAGCCTCTTTTATTGTCCTTCCCAGCTGGAGTTGACATAGTGCTTCCTTTCTTCTCCCACTGCAGCTCCTTGTTCACCTTCCAGGTTCAGGAGAAGATGCTCTCAGAGAGTCGCTGAGGGCCTATGTGGCTTTAAGTTGTCGAAGGTGTATCTAGACCTCTGGGGGCATCCGCCTATTCATGCTGGGGCCTGAGGAAGGTCCGAGGGTCAAGTATGGCAATAACCCTGTGGTGACTGCTGCCACTGTGAATAGAAGAAAGTGCAGCTTTTCTTCCTCACTGCCTTTCAGGGGCACCCCATATACTGAGGGCAGGGAGGGAAAGTGTTGTTTGAACAAAAGCCAGCTCAGAGGGTGAGCAGGGACCATGAAAAAGGCTGGCTGCTGATGATTTTTTCTGTGCTGAAATAAAAACAATTTCCGTGCCCTGTGTAAAAGCATAGCAGTGCTGACAGCTGAGAATATATGTGTGAATACTTTGAAGGCAGCAGAACACCATATCAGGAAGAGTCAAACCTTCATTTAGAGGTCATTTATGCAGCAATCTTGAATGATGTCCTCCCACACCACTTCACCTTTTACATCAGAGGTTCCAGCCCTGGCTGCACATTTGAATCACCTGGAGAGCTGGTAAATAATTTGGATGCCTGATCCCCACCTCACGCTAATTAAATCTGAATCTCTAGTGATGGGCCAGCCTGGGCATTAGTAGTTTTAAAGTTCCTCAGATGATTTAGATGTGCAGCCAGGGTTAAGACTGTCAGGCTTTTTTTTTTTTTAAACCATCCCCACAAGATTCTCCCATTTCTTTTAGTCAGTGGTTCTTACACTTGAGTGTGTGTCAAAATCCCCGGGAAGGCTTCTTAAAATCAATTGCTGGGCCCCATCGCCAGAGTTTCTTATTCAGTAGGTCTGGAGTGAGGCCAGAGAATTTGCATCTTTAGCAAACTCCCAGGTGATGCTGATGTTGCTGGACCTGGGACCACATTTTGAGAACCACTGCTCTATGACAACATCAACTCTGTTGGCTTCTTGCATTAACAATTTTTCTAGCACTGTCCTTTGTCCTTGCTTTTCATCACTACCACATTTTACTCTCATTTCTTCCTCTTTTGCAATGTTAAACTCTTTCCTTTTAATTCTCATTCATTCATCCATCTATCTATAGACAAATCCCAGGCACCTGATACATGCTGGGGGGGAAGTCTTCCTTTTTCTTACCAGTAAGCCTCTTGTTTCAGCCACGGACACTATTGGCAATAGCTGCTTTTCTGCCTCCGTTGATATTTTTGGTTTTGTCTTTGCCCTTGGGGGTTAATTTTGACATAAGCATGCATTTCAGTTTGGCACTTATAGTTACCTACTGAGTTTAGGATTTTCTTATTTCTTTGGAGACACATTTACTTCCTTCGTCTCTCTTCACTTAGGAGCTATACATGTGGGCTATTTGTAAGGAAAAGGTAGACTCAGAATGATGGTATATATGTATATATATAGTCAACCAACAATGCTGAGCCAGGGAAAACCTTTCTGAAATGTACATTACATCTCCCTTGTTCTAGATCCTTTGCTCTTAGACATGGCATGGTAGATAGGGTGCGTGAGAGTGGAAGCACTTATTCTAATTTGTGATGCTCTTATTTCTTTGTTTCTCTACTCACTGATTCTCATGGGCTAGGGATCCATTTGGCAAAAAGCCTTCTATTCCACTGTTGATTCTTCATGGCTGTATTAGTTTTTTTTTTTTTTTTTTTTGAGACAGAGTCTCACTTTGTTGCCCTGGCTAGAGTGAGTGCCATGGCGTCATCCTAGCTCACAGCAACCTCAGACTCCTGGGCTCAAGTGATCCTACTGCCTCAGCCTCCCGAGTAGCTGGGACTACAGGCATGCACCACCATGCCCGGCTAATTTTTTCTATATATTTTTAGTTGTCAAATTAATTTCTTTTTATTTTGGTAGAGACGGGGTCTTGCTGTTGCTCAGGCTGGTCTCGAACTCCTGAGCTCAAACAACCCGCCTGCCTCGGCCTTCCAGAGAGCTAGGATTACAGGTGTGAGCCACCGCACCCAGCCTGTATTAGTTTTTTATTGCTATAAAACAAATTACCAAAATTTAGAGGCTTAAAACAAAAGCCATTTATTATATTAAAGTTACTGTAAGTCAGAAGTCTGGCCACAGATTAGCTGAGTTCTCTGCTCAGGGTCTCACAAGCCTGAAGTCAAAGTGTCAGCCAGGCTGAGTTCCTATCTGGTAGCTTCACTAGGGAAGAATCCACTTCCAAACTCATGTGGTTCTTGGTAGAGTTCATTTCCCTGAGGCTGTAGAATTCATGGAAGATTGCTTCTTCAAAGTCAGCAATGGAGAGAAAGTCTCTGTTGCTTCATGATTATGACCCTGAGACCCTTTTAGAACATACTACCTGATTAGGTCAGATCCACCCAGTGTAATCTCCCTTTTGATTAATGAAGTCAACTGATTAGGGACTTTAATTACATCTGAAAAAAAAATCCCTCCACCATTGCCATGTGATATTGATTAGATGCGATTTATAGGTCCTGCCCATGCTCAAGGTGAAGGGATTATAAAAGGGTTTAGGTCATTGGGAGTCATCTTAGAATTTTTGCCTACCACAAAGGCTATAGTGAAGTGCTTGTCAAAAGCTGCAGAATTCTATAGGTACTGTAGAACTATACCTCCAAGGCCACATCACTACATTCAGATAAATGCTTTATGGATAAAGCTTCTTGAGCACAGTGTGGGAAGCAGTCCTATAACTCATGGAAAGTAATTGGTTTGGCAAGAGCATAGTTTTTCCCTTTTACAATAAAGCTGCCTCTTGATTTATTCTTCTGTGCTGCATTCCATTTTTTATTTCTAGTATGTTTTTTAAATAAACCAATTATAAGTTATATTCTTGTCACCAAAGACAAAAAAGTGAACTAACCCTTAACCATTTACTCCAAAATAAATGGGATCTTTAATCAGAAATAACAAAGCTAGTCAGACTGAAACTTATCATAAATCACATTTCTTTGAGTGTGTGTAACCAGCAGGGCGAGCTATTATATTAAAAACCCATCCACAAATCCCAGTCAAGAAGAAGTGCAAGAGCAACCTTACGCAAACCAACTGGGAAGCATTAGCAGTCCTAGGGTTTTGCCATTCTCTAGCAGCTTGGGAATGTCCTGCCATGTTCTGGACCCAAGCGCAGCCTGACCAGTGTGAAATGTGATGGGCTTTCCTGCTGTTGGCACTGAGGATAACATCTTTCTTTGGTTTATCCAGGAAAAGTTATAAGGAGGGCTGAGTAAGAATCAAATGTTAATGGGGAAAACAGAGAGGTGAGGAAGAGTTGTGGCAGGCAGACAGGCAGAGTGGTGTGGAGGAGAAGGGGAGAGACATGGTGACATGGTTGGGAAAGGTAGGGCCAATGGGCTCCATCAATTCCAGCTTTCCAGGCAGCCCACTTTTCAAGAGACGGTTCTAAAGTGAGCAGCTCGAGCATCTTCTGTTCCAAAGAATCCAACCAGTGGGCCAGTCATTTCAAATCATCTCTCTCCGGGATTTAGTAGCAATTTGTTTTTATTGTGTAATTTTTCACTGAGGTCTGAAAGCTAAGATCCTATTGTATCATGTAACTCAGTAATATGAACTACGTTTAATAGTGTTTCTCATGAGTCTCTGGACAAAATGCTCTTTCAAATGCTATTGGAAAAAGTGGGTAAGTCAGTAATGCAAGATGTTGTCCTAAAACATGTAAAATAGATTCTGATTCTTAGGTAAAGATGTTAAATTACAATGAAATCCTATCAAAGGACACTGGAGTCTTATGTATAGGTATGCTGTACTTTAAGAAAGCTTGATGAGTCTCCAATCTAATGATTATTTATTAATCTTACCAAAGAATCCTTTGTTGTTCAAAAGGATTCACTCAAGGGTTCCTTTAAATAGTGCCTTTAAATGTTTGTTTATAAACTATTAACTACTTGACAGAGAAGCAGGGAAACTTAAACTGTTGGGAGCCACCGCCAGTTGAAGATTAATCCAAAATGTAGATAAAGCCACTCTCTGATTATAATGTAAGTCAATGAGAAAATATAATTAAATTTATAAAAATTTAATCACCACAGAACTCTTCAGGAGCATATCTTTTGCAAGAAAGGAGGTACACCTGTGGAGTGTCTCTCTCTATTGGGCCTGAAAATCGTTCTAAAAGTCATCGTCCCACAAATCTCTACTCAGCCCACGCAGTTCTCATGAGCCTTGCTCACATTTGCCAAGACTTCACTGCTTTGCATTTTGCTTTCTTCACAGTGCCTGGCAGACCGCCTGAATCACAACAGGCTCCCTGGTGGGTATTTGCTGATTTGATGTGAGACATTTCTTGAGCACTAGGCCAAGATATGGACATCACACATATGGCTTGTGTGGGGTTGTAATAAGTCCTGCTATGATTTCCAAAGTCATTTTTGAAGCAGTGGTGAGGATTTACACCTCTGGGCTGAGGGAATATAAACATCGACCTGAACTTCATAAATTCAAAGTTCTCCTCTCAAGGACAGTTCCTATAGAACTTCAACCCAAGTGAAGTAGAAGGGAAGGCAGATTCTTCTGTTTATTCATTGTGTTTTCACTCAATTATTTTTGTTTTTTACTGGAAAAACATGGACACAGAAAATAGGATAAAACAAATATAGAACTTAATGAATTATTATAAGGTCAATATCCTTTTAAATGTCACCCAAGTTAAGAAATAGAATCTCATCAGTCACCTAAGAAGCCCCAAGGCCAACCAAGTGTCCTATTCCAACTTCAATCATATCTCTCCTCCCTGTTGGACTTTTATAGTAATCACTTTCTTGCATTTCTTTATAGTTTCATCACCTAATTGTGCATCCTTAAACACTATCATTTAGTTTGCCTATTTAAAAAAATAAGGTCCTCTAAGTGTATTAAGATAGAAAGTTTCCCCCCTCCATCCCTGCCTTTTTTCCTAGGAATTTGTTCATTGAAGAACATGGGTCATTTGATCTGTCATGTTTCCCATAGTTTGTATTTTGCTGATTGCATCCCTGTGGTTTAGTTTAACACATTCCTCTGTCCTCTGTTTTGCTTGTGGAATGGTAGTTGCATCTAGAGCAGTTGTTTTCAGCCAGGGGTGATTTTCAGGAGACATTTGGCAGTGTTTGGAGACATTGTTGATTTTTACAATGAGGTGGGTGGTGCTACTGGCATCTAATGGGTAGAGGCCGGGATAGTGTTAAACATCCTACAATGCACAGGACAGTCCCTCACAGGAAAGCATTATCCAGCTCCAAATGTCATTAGTGCTGAAGTTGAGAATCCCCAATCTAGAGGTTTGTTCAGATTCAAGTTCAGTTTTTTTTGACAGGACTATAGATGGTGTGATTCATCAGCAGACACATAACGTCTGGATGTCTCTATTTTTGTGATGCTAACAGCCTTTGATGCTCAATGCTTAGATTAGTGGTTGCAAAATAGTGATGTTCTAATTCTCTAATTTCTACTTCATTTGTTAGTTGGAATACTTCAATAAAAGACCCTTCTGTTCATCTAGCATTTTATTACCCAGTGGCACAGTTAATATCAGAAAGGCAGGATAAATACTTCTTCAGTGTCATGAGCAAAAGGATAGGCTTTAAAAGAAGGTATGAGGTCAAATCTTGACTCCTGTATTCACTAGATGTATGATATTGGACAAATTATTTAAACCATTTGCATCTCACTTTCTGCATCAGCAAAGTAGGGATGATAATATCTACCTTATAGGGTTTAAATGAAGATAAAATGAGATAACATTTATTTCTTCATCAATTCAACAAATACTGTCTATACTAGTTACTATTCTGGGTCCCGGGTAGATATCAATGAACAGTTAAAATGCTCTGTCCTCATGGAGTTTTTATTCTGGTGGGGGTAAAAAGACAAACAAATGCATTTATGAAATAGTATGTCTGATGGTGAAAACTGCTATGGAGAAAAATAAAACAGTACAGGGTGAAAGGGCATGCTAGAATTTTCTCAGGATTTAAATACGGTGGTCAGGAAAGATTTCATTGAGATGATGACATTTGAGCAAAGATCTTAAAAGGGTGAAGAAGAAAACAGTGGATATCTGGATAATGAGCATTCCAGGAAGAGGGAATAGCAAATGTAAAGGCCTTGAGGTGGGAGGATGAATGCTGTGTTCAGAGAACAAGGAGGATAATGTGATTCAAGTGGAGTGAGTGGGGGAACATAGAGCTAAAGTCAGAGAGGTGTCTATGGGGAGGGTATTATAAAGTCTTGGCTTCTGAAAGAACTTCGGCTTTTATTCTGAGTGAGATAGGAAGCCATTGGAGGGTCTCGAGCAGAAGAATGACATGAATTACTCTTTAAAGAGGATGTGGCAAGAGATAATGGTGGCTTGGACCATGAAATGGTCAGATGTAGAGTGGCCAGATTTAAAGATAGAGTCAAGGGGATTTGCTGATGGATTGGGTATGAGGGGCTAGAGAGGAGAGGATTCAAGGATGACTCCAAGTTTTTTTTTTGGAATGAGCAATTGGATTGATGGAATTACTGACATAGTGAGACTATGGGGTAAGAGGGTTTTTCGGGAATATCAGCAGTTTAGTTTTAGATGTGAAAGGTTTGAGATGCATATTAGATATTTCAGTGGAGTTACTAAAATGGCAATTGAACATAATTGTCTGAAGTTCAAGAGAGAGAGGTCTGGGCTAGAGATCATATTCAGAAGTCATTAACATAAAAATAGCATTTGAAGCCATGAGGCTAAATAAGATTATCAAAGGAGTGGAGTTTAGATAGAGAGTAGATGAGGTCCTACAGCACTCCAATATTTAGAGGTTGGGAAGGTGAGATGGTATCAACAAAGGATATTGAGAAATTGTGGTTAGTGAGATAGGAAGACAATCAGAAGTGTTTGATATTCCTGGAAGCCAATGAAAATAATTTTTCTTTTCAGGGAGGGGGACTTCCAACTGTGTTAAATGCTATTGATGGGTTGAGAGAGATGAGTTCTGAGAACTGATCCTTGGATTTAGCAATGAAAGGATCATTTGTGGCCCAGACAAGAACATTTTCAGTGGTGTATGCAGAGTAGGGTGAGGATGGAGACAAATACCTGACTGGAGTAGATTCAAGAAAGACTGGAAAGAGAAATGGAAAGGAATGCCAATGATTTTTGCTATAAAATGGAACAGAAAAATGGGGTAGTACCTGGAGGGGTATGTGGATTCATGACAAGATTTTTAAAATTTTATTTTACAGAATGTAAAATAATGGATGCTGGTATTTGGAATGATTCAGTGGAAAGGGAAAAATCGATAATGCTGAGAGGAAGGGAAGAATTGCTGGAGAGATGTTCTTGATTAAAAAAGAGAGGTGGGATCTAGTGAGCAAGTAGAGCAAGTTGGCTTTTGATCAGAGCAAGGGCAGCTCATCCATCGCATTAGAAAAGAGGATAAAGTATACAGAACCACTTGCAGATAGGTGGGTAGATGGGGTGGTGAGGGCCTATGGGAATTATCTTCTGATTGTTTCTGTATTTTCCATGAAGCAGGAAACAGGGACATCAGCTGAGAGTAAGTAAAGATGAAGAGACATTAAGATTTGAGGAGAGAGAAGTATGAGGTAGATGTCTAGTGGGAGAGTGAGTGAATGAAGGAAATATAGTGGTATTACAAGCCTTACTAAGGACTTGCTTGAGGTAATCATAAATTTTACAGTGAGACCAGTCATTACGGTAGTGAATTTTTTCTCTGACAATGTTTAGGTTGCATGAATGCAGGTTTGGAGTCTGCAGAGATCCAGATTTGACAAGATTTGAGGTTTTACTAGGCAATTATGATGAAGAGAGAAAGGAGCAATGGAGTTGATGATAGATGCAAGGGAGTGATTGATAATGGCCCATGGGGTTTATGATGGGTAAGTAGGAAAGTGAGGACATGATGGGGAGGTGAGAAACAGTGAAAGGGTGGTGAGACACACGGGTTGGACATATCATTGGGGTAGAGGAATTAATGGGAAACTGAATACTTGAGGGAATAAGCAAGAAAAATAGGAAGTGGTGTTTAGGCAATAGAATGACTGGAATTAAGGTAATGGAGGGATGCTGTTATTGGTAAGGACAAAAATCTTGGATATGGCCATGGGAGTGTGTGGTTGAGGTAAGGCAACAAGTTCAGTGCTTGGCATATAGGAGGCTGTCAATAAATGTTCAGTTCCTTTCCTATTCTTTTATTGCTATTTGATTAGAGCACCATAAATCTGGTTCACTTCTCAGCAGTGAATTCTCTCTCTTAAAATGAACCAAACAATCCAATAGCACCTTTGAAATCCCTGGCCGACATTCCTCATTTCAAATCTGAGAGCTCATATTTTGCTTCTAATGAATTATGGCAGTTAGCACAAATTCTTGGTACTGGTACTTCCTCATGCGTTGCTGATAGTGCTAATTGATTTACTTGGATATGGCCTCAGAATCTTTCTCAACATAGCATCCAGGTCTTTACTACCAACCAGGAGTTGGAATGTATGATTAAACCTATTCGTTATCCTTGAGCTAATGATAAGGTCACTTAGAAATTGTTTTAGTTTATTGATTTGGTGAAACTCAATTATTTTTAAATAAAGGTCTTGAACCATATTTAATTTTCCAGCAGGGGAATAAATGCTTTCTTAGGTGAGAAAGGAAAATGGCTTTCAGTTTTCAGTAATGATTTTTTTGGTGCATGGTTTCTACAGTGCTGTGCTTTCTCTAGGACAGCCCCATGGAAGAATGATCTTTTTTTCCCTAATAAATTAGCTTAATAAAAAGAAAATGGTAGGAAATTTGTTTCTCCAGGATACTTTTATACCAGATCATTATTATTAGTTAGAGTTTGTCCTAAAGAGCGGCACTAATTCGAAATGTTAGGTTTTGAGCGTGTATTTTAAATCTTTAAATTATAACCATTCAGATAATTGTATTGGATTATTTTAGTTTTATCAGAGAAAGCAAAATGAGTAATGCTTTAAAAACTATTCGCGTTTCAGAGTAACTTTGGATTCTAAGTGACTAAAAACATGAACTGTGTCTGAGTCACTTTGCTTTAACTATATTTTGGGGGTTGCTTGATTTATTTGATTGCCTTGAGCAGAACACATTTGTGTCCTGGTGATGGCTCACTCTCCCCCTGCTTTCACGGGGGTGGAGCACTTTGGAGATGCAAAGTGATTATTTTTGGTTTCATCAGTCAAAAGGAATAGAATGAGATAAAAAAGCATTAACTTCTTTTTTCTAAACTTAAATTTCCAGCAATCTCAAAAGATGACTGCTTCTTAGCAAAGAATGTTGGTAGAGTTTATTTGATTGCAAGATGATCGGAAGAGTTGTTTTGAAAGTTATCTCTTTGCTGAAGGTCCAATTAAATCTTCTTTAATGAGTGGGGAATAGTGCTAAGTACTGTGGGGATTATAGAGAAGTATTATTTACAGTTCCTGCATTCAATGTTTTACAGTCTAGTTGGGAAGACATGCTATACTAACATGAAAATGCAACAAACATGCAAAACTGTAAATGTTCAATCTTAAATATGCATGACTGATGGTAAGAACTTTAGGACTTCAAAAGGTGGAACCACTGTGGCTTTAGTAGGTAGAGGCTGTATGTATAGCGATGAAGACCTGGAGCTTGAAGCCTCTGGAGTCACATCCCTACTTTTCCTCCTAAGAGCCATGAGAGCTTGTATAAGTTGTTTAACCTATCTGGGCCTCACTTTTTCTCTTCTGTAAAAAGGGACAATAGAAATACTTATTCCATAAAGCAATTGTAAGCATTAAATGAGTTAATACAAATATCTCACTATGTGTATTGTCTCATTAACCAGTGCCTGACACATGGAAAACACTCAATAAATCTTAATCATTGTTAGGAAAGATAATGTCTAGAGTTGTGTTTTGAAATATTAACTTCATTTTTTAAAAATTGGTAAAACAATTTGCCGTAATTCAATAATTTAGAGGAAATGGTAGTTCATTGCTTTCCATGCCTTTTTCTCTTCCTTCTTCTCTACTACATTTCTTAGCTCCTTCTTCACCAATTTGCTTCTTTTTCTGGATTTGGTCTCTGTTTCTGTATATCTTTCTCTGATACCCCTCCTCCTGTCTCCATCCAATACTGAATATTTTGTAAGAAATCAGACAAGACTTAATAAGCATCCATTCAGTTGGGTTTTAGCATCTGCGGAAATACTCAGGTTCAGTAAATGTATTCCTGAAAGGGTGACTCTGATCCACACTAGCCAGTCTTCAGGCCGGCTGCTCCCAACACTGCCCTCTTCTCATTGGCTGTAGGCTTCCAGGTGCCTGGAGGCCAGGTGGACCAGCAGAGACAGCTTACTCTAGTGCCTTTTGAGAAATTTATGAAGATACTTACAGATTTAAGTTTATCAAGAAATACCACCAGGGTTTCAAAGGCTCACTGTATGACTACATCAATATGACATCAATAATGATCAGGTATATTTAAAATGGGGAAAGATCTTTTCAGCCCATTCTCCAGAGTGATGAATTCCTTTGCATATCTTTTAGGGATTCCTTTGCATATTTTTTCTTCCTGTATATATAGTTTTCCACACTGTTTTTTCCATTGGTATGCCTCCTTATCATTAACGATAACCCCTAAGTATAGTTTGAATTGGTTGTATGATGTGCCATCATATTAGTGTTCCACAATAACATCTTTCTCTTATTGTTGGTATTTAAGTTGCTTTTTAAGTATTTCACTCTAAAAAGGACTGTAATTACAGTTTTATGAATATATCTTTGTACAAATATCATATTATTGCTTTAGGATAGACTCCTAGAAGCAGAGTTACTGGGTTAAACAGTGAGAACGTTTTTAAGGCTTTTGATATGTAATTACCCAATTGCCTTCCAGAAAATTGAACCAATTTGTATTTCCTCACCAGCTCTGGGTAATATCCACCTCCCCCTTATTTTGTCAACTGTTGTTAATTTGATAGGTTAAAGTAGCATCTCATTTTTTTAATTATAAAATTTATCTTTGATTACTAGTGAGACTTAATGTTGGAAATTTTTCTAGTAAAGTAAATCCTTAGAATTCTTACTAAATTGTTGTATATCATCCTTCAGAAATATTTTTATTTTTAATTATTTTAATTTTTAAAAATTTTCCAGCTTTTTGAGGTATAATTATTGAATAAAAGTGTATAAACTTAAAGTATATGATGTGATGATTTGATTTGCATATCATTTCACAAAACTAGATTTTTTTGGTACTTTGACTAACTTATATTAGAAATATACAAAATCACCTGGCGTTGAATTCATCTTCTCTCCAACTCTTGATGTTTATAGTGCATAAACATTGACCTGTTTCTATTGCTTCCACGCTTAAAAAATGTAATCATATGGAAACTGATCATTTATGGAACTGGTTTTAACAAAGGATATAGGATGGAGAACCTTCTTCTTACTATGGAAGGAATGGATGGAGGCTCTTACTAAGCCTCTTTCCCTAACTAATATGTTCTAGTGGTATGTGAGGGACCTTAAAAAGTTGGTTTCCTGAATCCTTAAGGGATGATTTACCTCTTTTAGGCTCAGCCACATTTTTCCAACCTTTGTATCCTCAGGCAAAAAACTGTGGTTTAAACATGGCATCCCAATGAGTCAGGAAATGACTTCATTTCTTACCGAACTGCTTTTCTCTTTAATGGGAAGCCCCGAAATAGATGTGCATCGTATCCATGCTGCAAGCCTTTGCTGTCATTTAGAGGAGCTATTGCTCTATCAGAACTCACACTGAAGCCTATTATTCTAGGGAGACAATTTTGTTATAAAGAAGTGATTTGTTATTTTAGGACTTGGCAAACAAGCATACACGGTGGGGGGAGAAGTTTATTTGGAGAGATGGCAATAACTCTTGGTGAGGTGTGCTTCTACCTTGCTTTGTTTCATTTTACAGAAAGGGCCAGAATTTGGCACGAGCTAAAATTCTGTAAAACTAATTTATCAGGCTCAGCCAGATTCTGCTCATTGCCCTTGAAAATAAACTGTCTTGTCTTTTATACACCTACATGTGATACTCCTTCTGTTGCTTAAGTGGGACACAGTTGGAAGAAATACCCTACAAAGCAGTACAAATGCCTTGTGATCATAATCAGGAATTGGTGGAAATTGACACATGACAAAATAATTTGTACTAAGTTTTCCATAGCCATGCTATGTCTCCACTAGTGATTGCCTGTGCTGACTTATCATTTATTCAAAGTCTCATTGGAAGCAATTATAGACATTTTAGAATAGGCAGTCAAAATAACAAGTCATTTAGACCAGCAATTATGCATTATATGTAGTTGTCCTTTCTATTAGAAGATGACACTATTGATGCCACAACCTCCCCATGTAAAAAACAAATGTGGCTGAAAGACTGAAGTGTGACTGTCAGATTCTTCCCCTTAGATCACGCACGCTGCCTGTCATTTTGCTGTGAACTCAAGTGGCAGCCTGCAGGCGTCCTGGCTTTTCTTCTCCACCTCTTAGCCTCATGGTCAGGGCCTAATTAGGCATTACGAGCAGGCAAAGAACATATTTACAAAGTCCGTTCATATGGGAAATGGTTTAGAGGGCTCCATGAGGGTGACAGGCTACTGATGATTCTTAAGCTTTGACCCACCGGAGGTACAGTTGACTTGGCTTCATTTCCTTAGGAAGATAAAACAAGGACGCTTTTTTGCCAAGCCTGGTGTCCTTCAGAACTTCAAATTGATCCATGTCTTAGTGGAAGCTGTGAAGACATAGGATTTATTTGTCAAATTTATATTTATGGAATGTGGCAGTCTAACTGTGTTTAATGTGTTTAGTTGATTTGCAAAATGGGCTGTCTCCTTAAAAAAGTCAAGTTGTAAAAGGCTGTATCTTTCACTGAGAGGCTGAGTTAATAAGGAACAGCTGGGGCCGAGTGATGTCATGTGCCACCTGCATGAAAGGCCGCCCAGAGGCTCACACCAAAAGAGAGTGCTCTAGAGAAGTGGGTTTCAAACCTATTATTATTATTTTTTTGTACTTTTTTTTGCAGAGGAATATTTTTTCCCATTGAAATCATTTTCAAAACCCCAAAATATATCACAAGGATGCAAGCTGACTTTCTGTGTGTGAAGTTACAATGGGGAGTCCAGGACTCATTCAACTTTCCTATTATAAGCAACAGTCCTTGAAGTTCCTTCTTGGAATTTTGGGGAGCAAGGATGCACAACAAGAGTGTTTTTGGTAGGGGGATGTGTGTACCACAGAGAGTTGGCAAGATGATTCATTTGGGTGTTGAGTATTTATATTTATTTTTCCTTCATCTTTTAAAAATTTATGTTTTTATATGTATGATATAATATACTTATACAGTGGCACACAATTTATAAATAAACAACATATATTGGGGAAGCATGATGAGTTTATTTTCCAATTAAAGCTTACTATCAAATGTATTTGGATATTGCTGGTCTAGAAGTCACGAAGGATCATTCATGGGCACAGTATAGCTGGTTCATGGACAGACTATAAGAAAACCAGCTGAGTTGTTCTTGGCAGAGTGAGCAGCAAGACAATGCCACCAGGGGGTGGGGTGGAATTTTACATTTGGAACTTGTAGCAGGCTAAATGGTGACACCAAAGATACCAAGTCCTAATTCCTGGAACTCATTGGAAAAAGGGTCCAGGATTATCTTTTCATCTTAAGATTCTTAACGTAATCCCATCTGCAAAGACCCTTTTTCCATTCTAGTTATCAGCCCTTTATTGGATGTGTAACACGTGAATATTTTCTCCCATTCTGTAGGTTGTCTGTTTGTTCTATTGATTGTTTCCTTGGCCGTGCAGTTTTGCAGAAAGCTTTTTAATTTCATCAGGTCTCATTTATTTATTTTTGTTGTTGCCGTGATTGCCTTTCGGTTCTTCTTCATAAATTCTTTCCCTAGGCTGATGTCTATAAGAGTTTTTCTAGCATTTTCTTCTAGAATTCTTATAGTTTCATGCCTTGGGGTTTAAGTCTGATATCCATCGTGAGTTGATTTTTGTGAGAGGTGAGAGGTACAGATCCTGTTTCAGTCTTTGACATGTGGCTATCCAATTTTCCCAGCACCATTTATTGAATAAGTATTGTTTTCCCAGTGTATGTTTTTGTCTGCTTTGTCAAAGATCAGATGGCAATATGAGGATGGTTTTATATCTGGGTTCTTGGTTCTGTTCCACGGGTCTATGTGTCTGTTCTTGTGCCAGTACCATGCTGTTTTAGTTACTATAGCCTTGTAGTATAGCTTGAAGTCTGGTAAATTGATGCCTCCCAATTTGTTCTTTTTGCTTAAGATTGCTTTTGCTATACAGGATCTTCTCTGGTTCCATACGAAGCATAGAATTATTTTTTGTAGCTCTGAGAAAAATGATGTTGGTATTTTAATAGGGATTCAATTGATCTGTAGATCACTTTAGGTCATATAGACATTTTTTTTTTTTTTTAGTATAGACATTTTAACAATGTTCATTCTGTTGATCCATGAGCATGGTATGGTTTTCTACCTGTTTCAGTCCTCTGTTATTGCCTTCCTCAGTGTTTCATAATTCTGCCTGTGGAGGTCTTTCACCTCCTTACTTAAATATATGCCTAGGTATTTTATTTTATTTGTTGCTATTGTGAAGAGTATTGAGTCTTTCATTTGGTTCTCAGTTTGACTGTTGTTGGCATATAGGAATGCTACTGATTTGTGTACGTTGATTTTGTAACCTGAGACATTGCTGAATTTGTTTATTAATTTCAGTCGTCTCATGGCAGAATCTTTGGGGTTTTCTAGATATAAGATCATATTGTCAGCAAAAAGTGATAGTTTGACCTCTTCTGCCCTTATTTGGATGCTCTTGATTTCCTTCTCTTGTGTGATTGCTCTGGCTTGGACTTCCAGCACTATGTTGAATAGAAGTAGTGATAGAGGGCAACCTTGTCTGGTTCCAGTTCTAAGTGGGAATGTTTTAAATTTTTCCCCATTCAGTATGATGTTGGCTGTGGGTTTGTCATATATG
>NW_012150841.1:6687708-6690615 GCF_000956105.1 Propithecus coquereli
TCTGCTGTGATCTTTGTTATTTGTTTTCTTCAGCTGGGTTTGGGGTTGGTTTGCTCATTATTTTCCAGTTTTTGAGATGATTCATTAGATTGTTGATTTGTGATCTTTCTGTCTTTTGGAGGTAGGCATTCATATATATAAATTTTCCTCTCAGGACTGCCTTAGCTGTGCCCCACAAATTTTGATAACTTGTGTCTCCTTTATCATTTAGTTCAAAGAATCTTTTGATTTCCATCTTAATTTCCTCCTTAACCCAATAATCGTTCAGTAGAAGGTTGTTTAGTTTCCATGACTTTGTGTAGAGATGAGAATTTCTACTGGAGTTGATTTCTAATTTTATTCCACCATGGTCTGAGAAGATGTATGGTATAATTTCTGTTTTTTAAAATTTGTTGAGACATGTTTTGTGGCCTAGAATATGGTCAATCTTAGAGAATGTCCCATGAGCTGATGAGAAAAATGTATATTCAGTGGTTTTGGGTAGAATGTTCTGTAAATATCAGTCAGGCCCATTTGTTCTAGAGTTCTGTTTAAGTCCATTGTTTCTTTCTTGATTTTCTGCTTTGGAGGATCTGGCCTGTTCTGTCAGAGGGGTGTTGAAGTCCCTGGTTATTATGGTACTGCTTTTGTTTAGATCAAGTAGGATTTGCTTTATGAATCTGGGTACACCTGAGTTAGGTGCATAAGTATTTAGAATTGTTATGTCTTTTTGTTGAATTGTACCCTTCACCATTATATAGTGACCCTCTTTGTCTTTCATTACTTTTGTTGATTTGAAGATTAAGTTATCTGAAATGAGAACTGCTACTCCAGCTTTCTTTTGGTTTGCATTTGCATGGAATATTGTTTTCCATCCCTTCACCTTGAGTCTGAATGTATCCTTGTCAGTTAGATGTGTTCCCTGAAGACAGCAGATACTTGGCTTATGTAAATTTATCCATTCGGCCAGGCTATGTCTCTTTAGTGGGCAGTTCAAGCCATTCACATTTATTGAGAGAATTGATAAGTGGGGTAGATTTCTGTTTATCCTGTTGAGTTGAACTTTGTTGCTTTGTTTTCTCTCTTGAGCCATTGTGGTATCTGGCCTTTGACCTTTAGCTTTTGGATGATTTTACACTGGTGTCTATTGTGCTGATATGTGTGTAACACTGTTTTGAGTACTTCCTGTAGGGCAGGTCTTGTTTTGATGAACTTCCTCAGTCATTGCTTGTCTGAGAGGGTCTTTATTTCTCCTTCATATAAGGAACTTAGTTTTGCAGGATACAAAATTCTAGGTTGGGCATAATTCTGTTTGAGAGTCCCCTCTGGCTTGTAAGGTCTCAGTTGAAATGTCTGCATTATTCTGATGGATTTTCCTTTGTAGGTGACCTGCTGCTTTCACCTTATGGCTGATAGGAGGGCCTCTTTTGCGTTTATTTTGGCCAGTCTGATAAGTATGTGTCATGGTGTCTTCCTGTTTGCAATGGCTCTTCCAGGAGTCCTTTCAGCTTCTTGTACCTGGATACCTGGATTTCTAGCAAGGCCAGGGAAATTTTCTTCCCTTTTCTTTTTCCTTTTCTTTTTTTTCTTTCTTTCTTTTTTTTTTTTTGAGACAGAGTCTCGCTTTTTTGCCCAGGCTAGAGTGCCGTGACGTTGTCATAGCTCACAGCAACCTCAAACTCCTGGGCTCAAGCGATCCTCCTGCCTCAGCCTCCTGGGTAGCTGGGACTACAGGCACATGCCACCGTGCTCGGCTAATTTTTCCTATTTTTAGTTGTTTGGCTAATTTCTTTCCATTTATAGTAGAGATGGGGTCTCGCTTTTGCTCAGGCTGGTCTTGAACTCCTGAGGTCAAGCAATCCTCCCACCTCGGCCTCCCAGAGTGATAGGATTACAGGCGTGAGCCCCTGTGCCTAGCCCAGATTTTCTTAACTTTAATGTAGTCATGTTTATTGATCTTTTACTTTATGGTCAGCTTCTTTTTGATCTTTTTTTTTTCTTGTTTCCGAAATTATGCATGTTTACCACAGAAATTTCAGGAATACAGAAAGAGTAAATAGCACATAATTCCACCACCCAAAGATAACCATAGTTAGCATGCCATTTGATCATTTTGTAATGGCATGCATATACAGCAGTCCTTTGTGAATGATTATAGTTGTACACACACAAATATTTAGTGATAAAAAGATGAACACATGTTCTTTGCTGTTAGGGAGCTTATAGCTTATTAAGTTAGAAACAGGCAAGTTTATAAATATGTGCAATAAAGTTTTATAGGTCTGATGATAGAAAGGTGCACAGGGTACAGTAGAGGGAGGAGTGGTCACTTTTACCTGGGTGGGCTAGGAAATGCATCATCAAGGAGATGCCATTAGCTCCGCAGGTGGGAAGAAGTGAGAAAAAGCATGTCCAAAGCCTATACAGGCACAGTACAATTTGTGATGGTCAGAGAATTGCAAATTGTTTAATGTGGCTAGAATGTAGGTTGGTTTGGGGTGGGAAGGAGAGGTACAATGAGTGAAAAGTGATGAAGTTGTGATAAACTACCTAACAGTTTGAGGCTGGGGGTTGAGTTTCCTAAATTGCTGTCTCTGCCTTCCCCTAGGCACTTCTGTCTTGATAGTATAGCAATATCATCAGCCAGGGCAGATGGAACTCTTTGGAAAGTACAAACAAAACCTAACAATTTGACAGCTTTTCTTCATTATAGGATAATGAGTTGTTTGTTTCTTTAATACTTGGCTGAAAAATCTTTTCCTGGCTGACTTTAGGCTTTGACCAAGAAGAAATTACAGGACTTAGTAAGACAAGTAGATCCAAATGAGCTGTTGGATAAAGATGTGGTAGAGTTATGATGGGGTCATGTCCCTGAGAGCCAGGATAGCATGTTGGTTAAGGACACAGACTTTATTTTTTTTAATTAAT
>NW_012150841.1:6701510-6703035 GCF_000956105.1 Propithecus coquereli
GCCATGGCCTCATGGGAGACAGAGTTATTTCCTGCCCCTTGACTTTGAGCTTGGCCATGTGACTTGCTTAGGTGAATGGGATGTGAAGGGGTCCAGAATATGCCACCCCACAATATGCCATTTTCGCATAAGGATTATTTTGAGGAGAAGTCAATTGAGAATCAACAGATACAGGAAAAGTTCTCTGCCCTCCCCTTAGCTTCCCAAAATTAGGGCAAAAATTTCCTTTGTGAAGGCAGCATGAATTCCCTCCTCCTACCCCCACTCCCCGCCCCCCACACCGGGATGAGGAGATGACCCTTATCACTGGAGATGGAGAGCTGACACTGAGATGAGTTTGCATAAACCAACCTTACTAATTAATCCTTCTCTTCTATTAGGTTTCCCATGTATTTTCTATTCACATCCCCACAATTTATTGACTCTAGAAGCCCAAACCCCTTTTCCTCTGTCTAATCACTTCTGCCCAATTTATTGCCCTTTTGGTAAAATAGTAAATAAGCCTCCAAGTCTAACCATTTCTTTGGGTTTTCACTTCTTTTCTATGAAGCACCTGTGCAATAAAATTAAAAATATTAATAAAATTGGTATGCCTTTCTCCTTTTAATCTATTGTCAGTTTAATTCACAGGCTCCAGCCACTGAACATAAGAGGGTAGAGGAAAAATTATTTTTCCTCCTCTACAGATGTTAGTGGATATGACGCAAGCAAAGATTTGAAACGTGCTTGTGTAGTTAACTTTGCCCCCTTGAACTACTACTGCCTTTCGCCTTGAGAAGAATATGGTTAGGATAGCTTCTGTCCAAGAAGGAAGAGGTACATGTAGAGCAGACCTAGCCTTCATAGCCTTGATTCATAGCCTTGAGTCAACACATCTGAACCCAGCCTTTATCAGTAAAACCAAGCTGCCCCATAGATGCATGAGCAAGAAATTCATACTTATTGTTGAATGCCCTTGAGATTTGTGTGTTTGTTATGCAGTATTATTGTGGTAGTGGCTAACTAATACATTATTATTGCAGACTATTTAGGCCTTAGTGATTATAGTTCTCACTGAAATAATCCAACAAGTTGAAGTCTTACCAGTTATACCTGCCATGTGATTGAACTTCTCAACCACTTGCCATTATCACTTACAGGTACTCAAGCTGATTATGAGAAGACTTTCTCTTTTGGGAAAAGGAAATAGTAACTTTACTTTTTGAAACATCACGATGACATTTTTTATTCTGGTTATTTATACTTTTTCAAATGGCATCTCTTTAATAGGGGCTTCACTTTTTCAGAGAGTGAGCATCATCAGCTGTACACGAAAAGCTACTTTTTCAAAAGATTGTTCAAATACACTTAGGAGTTGTTCACAATGTGGTGGATCCACTGCTTTTTAGACTTCAGTAGCTTTTTGCTCTTCAAGAGCTCATCTTGATTACTTAAGGGTTGTGGTTCTTCACTTTTTCTTTGCAAGAAACTGTTTCTGAGTAGAGCATAAAATAAAAGAAAAAAATATATCTTATTTCCTGTGATT
>NW_012150841.1:6704400-6711153 GCF_000956105.1 Propithecus coquereli
TCTGGATCTTCAGTGAGGGCTACAGACTTTAGAGGCAGGCAAATCTGAATTTGAATCTTGGCTCTGCCACTTGCCAGCTTTGTGGCCATGGACAAGTAACTTAATCCCTCTGAGTCTCGGCTTCCTCCTATGTTAATAGGGAATGATAATATTTACCTATAGAGTTATTGTGAGGATTTCATGTAATAATTTATACTGATCACCCAGGAGAACGTCAAATACCTCATAGTTGCTCTGCTACTATTGCCTGTGCAAAACAAAAAACAAAACCAAAAAACCACAAACTCCCCAAACCCTAGAAGTTAATCTCTTCTGGGACATATTCAGTATCCTTTTTGTCTTTTTGATTAAGGAATTAAAATTGAAATGGAGCATAGTTTTTTTTTCTCTTGTATAGTTATCTTTAAATTAAATTTTTGTGTCAATGTAATATATGAGCATAGTTAAAAAAGCAAAAAATACTAAGGGTTTATAATAAAAAAGCAATTTCCTACCCTACCCTTTCTCTCCTCAGAGACCTGCTACTCATAGATAATCATTTCAATAATTATAGCTGTTTCTGATATTCCTCCATATTTCTAAATAATATACTTAGAGAGATATTTTTGATTAATTAATTTTATAATGGTCTATTGACTTCCTGCTATGGTAGATGATAATTTTGTTATATTATTAATACACATATACATGCTGTGTACTCTTCCCTCATTTTTCATATAGTTTTGTCACTATTTTTAGATAACTTGAGTTAACATTTACATTATGATTATATAAATATTGTTTACCACCGAGCCAAATTGTATCTGTGATTACCTTTCCTTTCATGTATAACTTATTGTTTTTCTTGAGGTTAATAATTGAACCATTTTTATTACCTTATCTTTAAACTTACTTTTTTTCTGCATGGTCCATCAGATCTCTTATATACCTGTCAAAATTGTACACCAAATGAAAAACTAATGATTTTTTTTCCAGGGAAGAAAAAAATTTTTTTCCCCTGGAGGCCTCCATCCTCTTCTAGTTGATGAATTTTTAGGCCACTTACACAGTTGTCCTCCTCAGTCTCCCTTTGCCATGTCCCTATGTTGCATCTTTTGTTTCATGGATCCCTTGTCATTTTCTTAGTTCACTCCCTTTTCTGTTAGAACACATTTTTTCCCCTGTAACTCCCTAAGAAAGGATGCATGGGAAATAAATGTCTGAAAAGATCTTCAATTCTAACCATACACTTAATTTTTAATTTGGCTGGGTTAATAATTCTATTTTAGAAATCATTTTTCCTCCTAATTATAAAGGCATTTCTCTAGAGTCTTCTCTTATGATATTCTGTTCCTAATCTTTTAGAATCTTGTCTTTCCCCCATTGTTCTGAATTTTCATATAATGAGCTATAGTATGTGTCTTTTTAAAAATTGTTGTGCTGAATTCTTGGGGGCCTTTTTTATTCTAGAGACTTATGTGCCTTGATTCTTGCATGATTTATTATTTCTTTAATAATTTCTCTCCCGCTTATTTTTGTTCTCTTTTTCTTGAATCACAGTTGATTGGATATTGGATCTTCATGATTGGTCCTCTTAGGTTTTTGGTCTTTTCTCTCCTATTTTCCATCTCTTTATATGTTCTACTTTCTGGGGAGATTTTTCTTACTTTATCTTCTAAATCATTTAACTTTTAAAATTTTGGACATAAATTTTAATTTATTCTTTTTAAATGCCATTCTCTTCTTGTTTTATGGTTGTAATATCTTCTCTTATCTCTTTGATGATATTAGCTACATCTGTTTGAGATTTTCTTCTGTTTCTTGTGTGGTCTTTGTTTCCTTTGGATTCTGTTTTTTCCTTTTGCTGGCTGGCTTTTTCTTTCTTTCTTTCCTTTCTTCCCTCCCTCCCTCTCCCTTCCTTCCTGCCCTTTTTTTCTTTCCTTCCTTCTTTCCCTCTTTTCCTCCCTCCCCCCTCTGTCCCTCCTCCCACTCTTGGGATCCAGGGGTTGATCCAGGGGTTGAGTGTGTAATCTTTTGTAATCACAGCTTAATATGTGGAGACTCTCTTATAAAGCTTCTCACACTTGGCTCCCCCTGGGCTTTGATTTCTCTCCCCTCTGAACCAAGGCCCAAATGTGTAGTGTGGTATAAGCACATACCCTCTTGGCATAAGTGGCTTTGTGCTCTAGGAGTACTCTTATCCCTGTGGATAGTCTTTCATCCAAAATTTAGTCTTTGAATTTAGCTATTCTGATGCTTTTAAAGTGATTAAAGCCATTTTATCTAGGATTTTTTTGTCTGTTTCCAAAAGATGATATGATCTGAATAACCTTGTACATCATTACTGGAAATAGGAAGTCCTACTTTGATATTTATATTCTCTCTCAGTATAGAGTATTGGTGATTATACCAAGGAAATATGTATTTAATTTCTAAGATATTATTATACATAATTCTTTAAACCTTGGTGAGTTTAATTAATCTGAGTTCTTTTCAGTTCCCTTTTTCCCATATTCAAAGAAACTTTTGCCTCTAGGCACGTTAACTCTCATTGAGAGATACTAACATCCTCTCTGTTTCTAGGATTTCACTATTTTCATCTTAAAGAAAATTAATTTATGTGATGGCTAATTTTATGTGTCAACTTGAGTGGGCTAAGGGATGTCCAAATAGCTGGTAAAAGATTATTTCTGGGTGTGTCTTTGAGGGTGTTTATGGAAAATATTAGCATTTGAATTAACAGACTGAATATGGAATATCCATCCTCACCAATGTGGATGTGCATCATCTAATCCATTGATGGTTCAAATAAAAGAAAAAGTCAGAGGAAAGGCAAATTCTCTCTCTTCTTGAGTTGGAACATCCATCTTTTCCTGCCTTTGAACATTAGAACTCCTGATTCTCAGGTCTTCAGCCTTGGACTGGGAGTTACTCCAGTGAATCCCCTGGTTCTCAGGCCTTTGGACTGGATTGAATTACACCACTGGCTTATTCTCATACTTCAGCTTGCAGATGGCATATCATGGGACTTGTCCTCTATAATTGTATGAGCCAGTTCCCATAATAAATCTCCTCTTATATATCTATATAGTCAGCCCTCCATATTTGAGGGTTCTGCATCCGTGGATTCAACAAATTACAGATCAAATATATTTGGAAAAAAAGCAATAAAAATAATAATACAACAATAAAAATAATACAAATAAAAACAGTATGACAACTATTTACATAGCATTTACATTATATTAGGTATTATATAACCCAGGGATGATTTAAAGTATATGGGAAGACATGTATAGCTTATATGCAGATACTATGCCATTTTATATAAGGGACTTGAGCATCCATAGATTTTGGGATCCACTGGGGGTGCGGGGGTCCTAGAACCAATCCCCTGCAGATACTAAGCAATGACTATATATATATACTAGTTGGTTATATTTCTCTGAAGAACCCTAATACAATTTATTGGATTACTTGGTGGTACTTTATAAAGCAAAGACCTCACTCTCAAGAAATGGTATATAAGCCAGGTAAGTTTCAGCAGGATTGGAGATGAGAAAGTAGTGGTCCTGGCAGTAGGCTCTTCAAGGTGTTCTGGCAACAGGGACAGTTATTGGAAGAGATAGATGTGGAAAACAAAATTAGATGATAGGTTTGGGGAGAAGGACACAAAATGCACTTGTGAATGTGAACTAATATTCATTTAGTATTTGCTAGGTGCCACAGCAATGCTAGAGATTTTACATAGGTGATTTCTTTTAATGAGGTGCTAGAGGGAAAGGATACTGTAGGCATCAGTATTAAGCTACTTAATTTTATCTTGCTGATTATAGCTCACCTACTTTAATGCTTGGTCCTAAAACCATTTTCAAAAACTAAGGGTCAAGGGGAAGTCAAATGTAAAATTGCCACATCTGACTTTTGATGTTAACAGTCATGTTTCCATTCATAAATGGAGCAAAGAAGAACTTAAGAAATGACCTCTATTAAAGACCCCTTTGGAGCTGCTAATAAATAGCAGAATATATTCATTTTAATTTCATGTTTTTGCCAATGCATAACCTCTGTGAAGCCTCACAAAATTATTAAAATGCCAAAAGTGAGCAGTGGGGAGGCTTGGGCATCCTCAGATTAGATAATCAAATTATTGTTAGTCTATAGGATTCATTTTCATGGTGGCAAAAGTGGGAGCTGTGATGTACAGACCTTTTTTTCTTTTTTTTTCTTGGAGCCTCTTATGGCAGTAAAAACCACATCTGCAAATGTAGCTTTGTATAATCCTTGGTTCTGGCATTGGACAGAGCTTCCACCATAGAGTCTGAATGGAAGAAATGACAAATGCATAATTAAATGTTAGTTCAGCCTGCCTCTTAGCAATTTCTTTAGCTTTCAAAGGCTAAAGCCTTTAGCTGTTACAGCGCTGATTTGAGGTAAAGAGCTGAATCTCAGGAGAATACTTGTTGTAAAGAGCAGGATTGTATGGGTTTGCCTCTTTAAAAATTCTGCTGCTAAACCCTAGGCTGCCCTGCCTCCTTGCTATTTTTGTCCACTGGCAATTTCCCCTTGAAATGCTATCATCTAATTCTCCCCCAGGCTTTACTCAACCATGTGTTGAACTGCTAAATGCTGCTTCAGCTAATGTCACCATTCAACATAGAGCAATCTCTATGCAGTCTCTAGAAACTGCAGGAAAAATACCCAACCCCCTCTAACCTCTGAGGCAAATAGCCCTCACTGCTGCAATGATTTTGCTTACAACAGCTTTAGGTAAAGCCAGAAAAAACTTTCAAGAATTCATTGATGGCATAATATTTGTCTTGACAGAACTGGCTACCTTTCAACTGACTATAATAGCACTATTTCTTAGATTTGTGCCTGGATTTTTCACCTTACCAGGCATAATGTTAGGGGCTTCATATATATCTCGTTTAACAGAACAACACCCTATGAAGGAAGCATTATTATTTCCATTTCATGGTAGGAACCTGTGACTCAAAGAGATTTTTAAATGGTATCAGTGAGCTCCTAACCAAGTTCAGTCTGGTTTCAAGGCCTGTGCTTTTCCAACCTTACCTTGCAGCTTTTGCTGTCTATCTGAAAGAATTTGTCTTCTAGGAATATTGCAGGCTGAGAACAGTATTGAAATAATTGACTCTATTGGGGGTTCCCTTACGGTGGACCTACTTCTACAGTTAATAATTATAGAATTGGCAAATAAGATGTATTCTTGTTATAGGGTTTCCTTGTTTCCTCTGAGAAGGACAAAAATCCAACTCCATGTGTATCGTTGATGGTCCCAGGAAGGAAATGATGACATGACAAAAATAGCTACAGCATGATTACGAGGCTCTTAAATTATTATATTCTTGCTTGCAGATTTATTTCATTCTTTGAACAAATAATAAATACCTATTACGTAACAGGCACAGTTGCAGCATTAGGGATACAGTGGTGAGCAAAACAGACCAAAAATTTCCTGCCCTCATGGTGCTTATATTCTAATAGGAATGGCAGGGAGACAGACCATACACAAATAAAGAATTAAAAATATGTGATATATTAGATGGTGATAAATAGGGCTATACTAGAATTTAGCTTCTGCTTCATTACTTGCCCCAAATTGACTTTGCCTTTGGCCTTTGGAAGTCCAAATAGCCAAATGCTTGCTTCAATATCATTTTTGGCACCCTTGAACTTGTGTGAGATCATTGATCATGTGATCATATAGGTTATCATTAAATATAATGAATACAAATAACATCAGTAAAATAAAAAAAGTATAACATTTGGACTTAATATATAGTATTCTAGGTAACTTCTAGTATAAAAGCGCCTTATATTGGGTATTGTATTAGTGTCCTGGGGCTGATATAACAAAGTATCTCACACCAGGTGGCTGAAACAACAGAAATCCATTGTCTCACAGTTCCGGAGGCTAGAGGTCTGAAATCAAGTTGTTGGCAGGGTTGGTTCTTTTTGAGAAATCTAAGGAAGAATCTGTCCCATTCCTCATTCCTAGCTTTTGGTAGTCTCAGGTGTTCCTTGGCTTGTAGATGGCATTTTCCCTGTGCGTTTACATCATCTTTCATCTGTAGGTGTCTGTCCCTGGGTCCGAATTTTTCCTTTTTGTAAAGACATCAATTGTATTGAATTAAGACTTACCCTAATGGCTTCATCTTAACACGATCATCTGTAAAGACTATTTCCAAATAAGCTCACATTCATAGGTCCTGGGGGTTAGGACCTTAATATCTTTTTTGAGGTTACACTTCAACTGATAACACATATATTGATATATTTAAATTATATCATCAGTTGAAATTTAAATGTGTATTTGGCGTTGCAAGAGTAAGTTGCTATGATAATTACTAACAAACGAAAAAATGATTAGTTTTTCTATAAACCAATTATTAAGACCTTTCAAAGAGTTAAATAGGGATATTGATAGATAATATGAATAGTAGGAATATGTTAGCTAGATAACTTTAGAAAGATCATTAAATACTTTTTGGATTGATAGAATTTATTAAACATGTAAATAAAAATATAAAGCAAATAATAGAGATTAAATTATACCATCATGACAATCTTTATTGAATTGTTAGGTATATTAACATTCATAGCACCAAACAAAATAATCTTTAAGAATGGTATAGGGTTATCCTGGTCTTGTGGTTTTCTGAAGGACAAAATGCTTTTAAAAGATAGCTTTCTATTTGCTCTATATATTCCAACAAGATTACATCTTTTTTTAATATTATAAAATTCATA
>NW_012150841.1:6712438-6721304 GCF_000956105.1 Propithecus coquereli
TTCACTTTTTCAGAGAGTGAGCATCATCAGCTGTACACGAAAAGCTACTTTTTCAAAAGATTGTTCAAATACACTTAGGAGTTGTTCACAATGTGGTGGATCCACTGCTTTTTAGACTTCAGTAGCTTTTTGCTCTTCAAGAGCTCATCTTGATTACTTAAGGGTTGTGGTTCTTCACTTTTTCTTTGCAAGAAACTGTTTCTGAGTAGAGCATAAAATAAAAGAAAAAAATATATCTTATTTCCTGTGATTCTTTAGTATGGGTTTGAACAACAAATTCTAATCTTGGTAGAAGAAGAAAAAATATTTTGTTAATCTATTTCAAATTCACAAGGAGTTGCATTATGAAATGTTCAGTCTTCCAAGTGAGAGAAGAGCTGTATCTGTTTCTGGCAGGGCATTGATAAATGGTTCAAATACATAGGGTTTTTAGTTTTCAAACTTATTTTGTATAGATAATTTTCTAATGTATTATGTGGAAATGATGAATTACACTGTGGTAGTGACACTTCTGGAATGGTGTTCTAAGAAATTTAGACTCATTCAAGTGATATTACATTTACTGTATCAATTTCAGAAAGACAAGACGTATAAAGAACTAATGTCATAATTTATTTAACACGTGTAGGCTTTAAAATAAAAATTAGGATCAAAATTCTTTGATCAGTATTTTGTGTTGAACTGTGTGCCTCACAAAGAAATGTTTAAGCCCTAATCCCCAGTACCTCAGAATGTGACCTCATTTGGAAATAGGGTCACTGCCGATGCACTTAGTTAAGATGAGGTCATACTGGAATAGGGTGATCCCTTAATCCAATACAACCAGTGTCCTTATAGGAAGACAATGTAAAGACACAGAGGAAGGATGCCATGAGGTGACGGAGGCAGAGATTGGAGTTTTGCAGCTTCAAGTCAAGGAATGCCAAGGATTGCTGGTGACACCAGAAGCTAAGAGAAAGGCATGGAACAGATTCTCTTTTAGAGCATTTGAGAGGGGCATGGTCCTGCTGACATCTTGATTTTGGACTTCTAGCCTCCAAAACTGTGAGACAATACATATATGTTGTTTTAAGCTACCTGGTTTGTGGTAATGTTATGGAAACCCTAGGAAACTCATACAATCAGTGTTTGGTATTTAAGAATACAAACACAGATAAAGACATGAAATAATACATAAAGCTATTAAAAATCAGCATCACAAAATCATATTTAGACAATATTCCAAAATAGCCATTCTCTTTATACAAATAATACATAGCTATGGGAAGAAAGAAAGGTAAGCAAAGCAAAAAAAAAAAAAAAAAGAAACTAGAAATCACCATATTTTCTGAACCCAGGGGTAATCACTGTTAAATTTTGTGGCATAGTCTGCCAGCATTTCTATGCAAAATAGATAATTTCCCCCAAATAGGATTATACTATACACATTGGCTTTGTCACAAGTTCTTATTTTTAGCACTGCATTTTAAACATGCCGTTATTTTTTAACTCAGAAAAATCAATTATTTATGCTTGTAATTCTGTATCATTAAGTACTTTAGAAAGCACTTTAATAGCTACCATCTCATTTGATAATGAAGGAACATGAATGAAGACAGCTAGAGAAGAGTGGTATGTAGCCTGTTTGCCCTCAGGGAATAAAGTTTTAGGGAAGAAACTGGTTCACTGTTGGGTTAAACTGAAGAATAGGCAGACAAAGGAGAGGCAGACAGAGTAGGCGGACAAAGGAGAAAGTATACAATAAGTAAATAAAGATTCAATTCAATTCAATTCTTCTTCAGGGATTGAATTGAATTGAATCTTTATTTACTTATTGTATACTTTCTCCTTTGTCCTAAAGCTTGAAAATTTGCTGATGGGGAGGCCAACATCATGGAAAAATAGAATATTGTAGAGTAAAAGGAATGCTAATGATCAATAGTTACTCTACATCCATATTACGTGGCCATTAAAAATCATGTACAATTTTGTAGATACTCAACAAAATAGCAGCAGATTGAATTCAACAGTGTATTAAAAGGGTCATACACCATATTCAATTGGGATTTATCCCTGGGATGGTTCAACATTTGCAAATTAATAAATGTGATACACCACATTAACAGAATGAAGGATAAAAATTATATGAATACCCAATAGATGCAGAAAAAGCATTTGACAAAATTCAATATCCTTTCATAATAAAAAGTCTCAATAAATTAGATATAGAAGGAATGTACCTCGACATAATAAAGGTCATATATGACAAGCCCACAGCTAACATCATATTCAAGGTCAAAAGCTGAAAGATTTTCCACTAAGATCAGTAACAAAAAAAGGATATTCACTCTCACCATTTCTATTCAACATGCAGAAGAATGAAATTAGACTCTTGTATCATATATAAAAATCAACTCAAGATGGATTAAGGTCTTAAACATAAGACCTGACGCTGAAAAACTACTAGAAGAAAACAGAGAAAGAGCTCCGTGACATTGGTCTGGGCAATGATTTTTTTAGACATGACCCCAAAAGCACAGGCAACAAAAGTGAAAATAGCAAATGGGATTACATCAAACTAAAAAGCTTCTGCACAGCCAAGAAAACAATCAACAGAGTAAAGAGACAAACCATGAAGTGGGAGAAAATATTTTTAAACCGTATATCTGATAAGGGGTTAATATAAAAAATATATACAAAACTTAATGACTAAATAGCAAGAAAACTAATAACCCAATTAAAAAATGGGCAAAGGACCTGAATAGACATTTCCCAAAAGAGGACATACAAATGGCTATCAGGTGTATGAAAAAATGCTCAACATCACTAGTTCTCAGGGAAATGCAAATTAAAATCGCAGTGAGATAACATCTCACATCTGTTAGAATTGCTGTTATCAAAATGCCAAGACAAGTATTGGTGACGATGTGGAGAAAAGGGAACCCTTGCACACTGTTGGTGGGAATAAAAATTGGTACAGCCATACAAACAGTATGGAGGTTGCTTAAAAATTAAAAATGGAACTACCATATGATCCAGCAATCCCATTTCTGAGAATATATCTGAAGGAAACAAAATTAGTATTTCAGAGATATCTGTACTCCCATGGTCATTGCAGCGTTATTTATAATAGCCAAGATATGGAAACAACCTAAGTGTCTGTTGATGGGTGAATGGATAAAGAAATTGTGAGATACACACATGTATATAATGTAATATTATTCAACCATATAAAAAGAAGGAAATCTTGTCATTTGTGGCAACACGGATAAACCTGGAGGACATTATGCTAAGAGAAATAAGCCAGACATGGAAAGACAAATATTGTATGATATTGGTTGTATGCGGAATAAAAAATAGAGTTGAACTCATAGAAATAGAGGGTAGGATGGTGGTTACCAGGGTTTAGGGGAAGGGAAATAGAGATATGTTGGTCAAAGAGTATAAACTTTCAGCTATAAGGTGAATAAGATCTGGGGCTCTAATATACAGCATAGTGAGTATAGTTAATAATATTGTATTGTATACTTGAAAATTGCTAAGAGAGTAGATCTTAAGCATTCTCACACAAAAAAGATAAGTATGTGAGGTGATGAATACATTAATTAACTTGATTATGGTAATCATTTCACAATTATACATATATCAAATTATCGCATTGTATACTTTAAATATATATAATTTTGTCAATTATACCTCAATAGAGCTGAAAACAAACAAACAAAACACAACAAACAAAAAGGGTTTATACCCCAGCCGTGCCACCTACTTACCATATGACCTTGTGTAAGTCACTTCCCCATTTTGGGCCTTGATTCTTGATCTGTAGAATAAAGATGAGGGTACTTAAAAGTCATCCTGTAGATGAAGATTCAATGATATGGGAGAATACTTATTGTATATTAAATGCAAATCAGACTATAAAAGAATATATGTATCATATGACCTGTATTTTAGAAATCAAAATATATGTATATATGTGCATAGGGAAAAGACTGGAGAGATCTACATGAAAATGTCAACAGTGATTATATTTGGATTTTTGAATTACAGTTAAGTTTTAAAAAGCTATATAAAATAAGGACTTAGGAGACAGTTGAATTCTAAAAGCTGAAGATGTTTCAGAAATGGACCAAAAATATCAGTATCTTATGTTTGCACAACACTTTGGCTAACAGATTAAATATACAGTTGGTGGGTTTGGCAGCTGTGGTCTAGCTTAGGTCATCTGAGTAGAGTGATGTTTCTTCTATGCTATGGAATAATGAAGGGTAAAAGTTGAACCTTATGGGGCCAAAATGGTAGAAAGAAATGAGTTCTAAATAATAAAAAAAATTGTTTATATTTATTTATTCAACCAATATTTACACTCCTGTGTGCTTAGTACTATGCTGAATGTTGGAGTGGTTATTAAGGAAGTAAAAGACATACTTAGTAGTTTGTAGGCCAGTTAGGGAAGCAAAGCATTGGCATGTGAGTACATTAATCCCCTAGCTCCCTGGCCTATGTCTCATGACACTCATCTACCTTTTTTTTTTCTTTTTTGTGAGACAGAGTCTCGCTCTGTCACCCTAGGTAGAGTGCAGTGGCGTCGTCGTAGCTCACAGCAGTCTCAAACTCCTGGGCTCAAACAATTCTCCTGTCTCAGCCTCCTGAGTAGCTGGGACTACAGGCGTGTGCCACCACACCCAGCTAATTTTTTTATTTTTAGTAGAGACAGGGGTCTTGCTCTTGCTCAGGTTGGTCTCGAACTCCTGACCTCAAGCTATCCTCCTGTCTCAGCCTCCCAGGGTCTTAAGATTACAGGCGTGAGCCACCATGCCCAGCTGACACTCGTCTATCTATTATGAAGACTTTTTTGTCTGTCTTCTCATATACAGACTGTAATTGCCATGAGGATGGGATACATGCATATCTCATTTTTGTTGGTATCTCCAGAGCCTGACTCTCTGATGTAGGCAGGAAAATAAACAGTTGAATGAACACTGTGAGAGTTTAGGGAGGAGAACAGTGCAGGCTGAAGTGGATGGAAAAGGCCTGAGGGAGAGATGGAATTTTGACCAGGACTGAAAGATGGTGGATATGATTAGGAAGGAGGGATTTTTGGGATTGGAAGGGAAAGAATAGGAATAAACTGCTTTTCTCGACCCAGATGGAAGAATGAAGAGTCCAAATGAGTGAGCTTTGAATTCTGGGTAACGAGGAGGGAAAACATAGTTACAAGAGATTAACCAAAGGGAAAAAGGAAAGGAGGAGTTAATAGAAAAGAATTGTAGAATGACCTAAGAAAATATTTTATGGGTTTTCTTAGAAAGAAAAAAATGAAGAAATAGTCGACATTGTAAATGACTAATTTCTTTCGGAAAGCTTATTGTATGAATCATATTATTTGAATGGTGTGATAAAATTTTAAATGCATGTACAGTCAAAGCTTCTTAAAGTTCCAAGAATATTTGAAGGTATCAGATGTTCACTGATCTTTTTTAAGCTGTCAGTAATAAAAAGTAAATTAACTGTATAATTAATAATAGTGTTTTCTAATTGCTAGGTATTGTCATGAGTGATTTAATGTATTAACTTGTGATTGTATTCCCTCAATAATCCTATTGTTATTCTCATTTTACATTTGAGGAAACTGAGACACAAAAAAATTTGAATAACTTGCCTGTGGTTACATAGCTAGTAAGGAGCAGACCTAGGATTTGAATTTGGCCAGTATGGCTTCCAAACCTGGGAGTCTAACTACTGAATTATGCCTCTCTGTTTATATTGTGTCTATATGACCAATGGGTAGTAGCAGAAACTATAATCACTAATTTTAATTGAAAATATATTTAAATTATGTGCGTGAATTTGAAAAGACAAGAAGGGTGGCCAGGATAGTTGAGGAGTGAATAAATATATTAAGATGGGATGGTAAAAAATGACAGTGGAGATTTTTATGTGAAGTAACATGTGTTCATCCTTGCATATTGCTTAGAGCAGCACTGTCTAATAGAAATATAATGCAAACCACATATGTAAGTTAAATTTTTCAGTAGCCACATTAAAAAAGAAACAGGTAAAATAATATCGATAATATATTTTATTTAACCAAATAATCCAAAATGTTATCATCATAACATGTAATCAACATATACATTATTAATGAGTAATTTTATACTCTTTTCTTTATACCGTCTTCAAAATCTGGTTTCTATTTTATGCTTAAAGTACATCTCAATTCAGACTGGGCACATTTCATGTGATTGATAGTCACATGTAGCTGGTGGCTGTAGCTGGTAGCTGTCGTGATGGACAATGTGGGCTCAGACTAAATGTCTTAGGAATGACCTTCTTATTTTTATGTGTCCATGCATTTTTCTGAGTTTCTTTGCTTTTTTTGCATGTACATCATGTACTGTCATTTAGTTTGTCTAAAAGATTTGATGGGCCTATTCCAATGCCTTATGAAGCCTGTTGTGTTAATAGCAGAGCCCAGGAATTCTGGGCTTCCTGCTGCTTTTGAAATTGTATAGATTTTGATTTTTCTATATGTGAATCTGATCTCATTTTTTGATGGATCACTTTTTTAGGGTGTACGCAGATGAATTGCTGAGTACTCTTTATTTTGTTTCAGAGCCCCTACTTTCTTTCTTGCAAAGGGAGCCCATTTGGGCTAATGAACTGAATTCACTGGTCTCTTTCTTTTCTTTCACAAAACACCTTAAAATCTAATTCTACTCCCAGAGCAATTTCAGCAATATCCATGTCTCTTTTGATGGGTTCTCAGGGTCTAGGTAATTAACCTCTTTCCGCTAAGCCTGAGGGATTCTTATGTGTGGAGCAATTATTTTCTCCAAAGCTGTTACACTTCTGTAGTGTCTATTTGCCAGAAGTTAGATTGAAGTACACTTAGCGACTTAAAACTGAAATGAGAGCAACGGCATGCAGTAGTGATAGAAAGGGATTACTGAAATAAAGTCTGGAAATCCATGAACATTGTATTTATGTACTATAATCCTATTAGCCACTAACTCAACATGAAATGCAGATTTATTCTAAATATATCTATTTAAAATATATGTTTATAAATATATACATAAAGAATATTCATAAACAAAGTATATGTAAAGAGAACCTAATAATGGCATTTCTTCACTTGAAATTTAGGAAGTTTTTGCTAATTGGAAACATTCAAGGTGACCAACCACGTTAAATTAAATAATTTACTTAGAGCTGAGCAAATGTTGGGAGAATGTTATTTGTAAAATTAATAAGACTTTTCTGACTAATAGTTTATTTTGTTGCAATGAGTGGCATTGATTTGGGAAGAAATTGTAGCAACGTGTTGGTCGGTGAGATAAGATACAGCTTTACATTTTGTCTATTAACTGCTATAATAACTAAATAGATTGTTATCCGAAGGAAGTTAAAAATGTATGATTCTCATACTGAGTGACTATGGCTAGCCAAAAACAGTTTTTGGGATATTGTAACCCTCCTTCACTGAGTTTACACAGAATTTCGGGGTTAATCTTGCTACCCACTGGATGTCACTGTTGCTGCACCAAAAATGTCAAGTATTCAAGCATTTTTTCAGTCCCCCAAAAGGCACACAAGGAAGCTTCAATTAGGAATATCAGTGATAATACTGTGAGATGGAATAGAGAAGACCAATAGCTAAGTTTTTAGATTGATAATTACAACATTAGTCTTTATCATTCTTGATTTTCACAATGACAGTCAATGAAACGCTTTCATGTTGAGACTAGAGACTTTTGTGGAGTGACCCAGAGCTGTCTTTGATATCATGGTGGTGTTTTCATCATTTTGAAGCAGGGCAGATGTTTTTACATCTGTTCCTTCTTGTCCCAATGAGGGTTGAAAGGAGTCTTGCTTGATTGAATCCCCTTAGATAAGGAATATGGAAATTATATTTTTTAACCTTGGTGTGCCTGGACTGCTAAGTACCAAATAGAAGAAAATATCTTTCTTTTGATGGTTTGTTTGTGAAAATTTTCCACTCCAGTGATATGGAATTCATCTATATTAGAGCTGTCAAATCTTTTCAAGAATTAAGAATACAATTTTTGTTATTTCTCATTGTTTATATCTGGTCAGTTGAAATGCTATCACTTATTGGTATAGAATAGACATGCCAAAGTATTGGATTCACAAAAGAGTTATGATCCTTGAAGTTTATTTACAGTTTTGAAAGAATTCAAAAAGTTATATGGAGTTTACATAGGAGAAGATTTGGATTTAAAATATTAGAATTGGAAATTAATATACTTAATATCATAAAATGATCTTGCCTGTCTAGTATTGACATTATTTAGCTTTCTAACACATGCTACATTTAAGTGATTCAGGGAGAAAATATTATACTTGCTGCTAAACTCCTTGAGAACAAGTTGGTTTTCTTCTTATTCTTTTCAACATCTCCAGTGCTCAGCATGGTGTTGATAGTACAGTAGGTATTCAGTAACATTGGTTGGATTGGATTTGACAGCATGCTAAGTGAGGGGCTGTTAAGACGGACTAGGGAAGGGGTCGCCAACCTATGGTGAGCTGTATAATTATTTCATCATATATTACAATGTAATAATAATAGAAATAAAGTGCATAATAAATGTAACGCGCTTGAATCATCCCGAAACCATCCCCTCCCTCCCTGGTCCATGGAAAAATTGTCTACCATGAAAACGGTCCCTGGTGCCAAAAAGGTTGGGGACTGCTGGACTAGGAGGGATGTCTCTTGTAGCTTTAGAGAGCTTATGATCTAGATGAGAAGAAGGCATACTGACAACAAACATTAAAGAAACCCTTTTATAGCATTACTGCTCATAAGAGCACTTTGATATTTACTTAATTAG
Organism: Propithecus coquereli; assembly: GCF_000956105.1. NCBI lineage: Eukaryota > Metazoa > Chordata > Mammalia > Primates > Indriidae > Propithecus > Propithecus coquereli. The sequence continues at coordinate 6,721,276 of NW_012150841.1, forward strand.
TTTGTAGAACTTACCTGTATGTGGAGTCA
>NW_012150841.1:6721679-6737904 GCF_000956105.1 Propithecus coquereli
CGGGGGTCTCGCTTTTGCTCAGGCTGGTCTCGAACTCCTGACCTTGAGCGATCCACCCGCCTCGGCCTCCCAGAGTGCTAGGATTGCAGGCGTGAGCCACCGCGCCCGGCCTAAATTTATCTTTGCATGACTATTTGATGTTCCAATGGGAGAGATGACTTGCTTAAGACCTTGCTACTCAAAGGGAGGTCTGCAGACAGCAGGGTGGGCATCATTTGAGATTTGCTAGAAATGTGAAATTTCAGGCCCTGTCTCAGACCTTCTGAATCAGAATCTGCATTGTAACAAGATCCCTAGGTGTTTCATGTGCTCATTAAAGTTTGAGAAGCACTAGTTTTTCTCTCTCTCTTTTAAATTTCAAAATATTAAGGGGAAAAGCACTGATTTAGGGTATTTGTTATGTTAGCAATAGGTCAAGGAAGTGTGGAGGCCTTTGCCTAGAAGAGAATAGAGGGTTTTTGTCAGAACAGTAAATCCTTACCATGCTGTTTACTAGAGAATGATTAATGAAGGGAAACAGTAGAAATGTTGTGAGTGAAATTTTTATGAAGCATTTTGGAAAAGGCTCATCAGCACATCAAAAGAGTCATTCTGAATTGGCCAAGAAATGGAAAAAGTGAACAAGTCCAGACCAATCCTTGTCCCTCTGCAGATGGTTAGTTTCCGTAGGGAGGCTGCTCCATTGATTCTCCAAGATCAAATGAGCCTTGGTGATTTTTCCTGTTTTCCCTCTTCAAGCCTGGGACAACAATAGCTAGAATTTTTGCTTCATTGCCAGGTGCTTCTTTGGGAAAAAGGTTGCTCACTTTTTATAATAATATTTTACAGCTCAACTTGCCTCCTCCCACAGATTATTTTCATAATGAGAGGACCAAGGACCTGTGGATTCTGCAGAACCTTCACTTGACAAGATGCTTGAATGGTGATGCACAGATGGGCTGCGATGAACTTAATTCATTATTGCACACACACTACAGCTTTGTTTATTATTAATGACATGGCAGGCATTTTCCTTAGCTGTGGAACCGAATAAAGCAATAACCCCACCATAAGGGAGACAGGAATTGGAAGATAATAAATATTTATCACCAAATCTCTCACTTTCCTAGCAACCACAAATGGAGGAGGAAATGAGTGTCTAATTTTTTTTTAGAGCCAGTGCCAGGAAAACAGAAGCTTTAAAAAAATTTCATTAATCAAGCAGATTGATTGCTGTGGGTTCTAGAAATCTCAGTATAGTTTTTTAATAGAGGGAGATGCAATGATTGAGCACAGTTGAGACACTCTTTGAGACCTGCAATCTTGGCCAGATGCCACTTGAAAAAATGACTGTTGTCTATCAGGAGTATTAAATAATACAATCCGGTGTCTCTGTTCACAGAACAGTATTATTTTGCTTGTTTTCCTGGGCTAAATGCACAGTACAGCACCAAAGCCATAAAACTGTATTGCTTCACACACAGCAAGATGATTTCATTTCAGGGAATTAGTAAATTCTAATATATTGGAATTGTGTTTTAAAGATTATGTGTAAATAGAGATGTGTTATGTACATAATGTTTTGGCTTTTTCTGGTATGGGCTGGTGTCCTTGAAGGAGTCCAAGGTCTTCAAATTCTATCAGAAGAAAGGCTCAGCTTCTGCAGGGCCAGGAGCCAATTTCTTCAATTTATTCATTTTCTTGCCATCATTTAACACTAAAGAGGAAAAGACAGAACTAATATGGACTCCTAGTCCTGTCACTGTAACTGATAATGAACATGACTTTGAATAAGTTGTTCTGCTCCTCTGGGCCTCAGTTTCCTCATTTGATAAATGTTGGGATTGAAAATGGGCTCTCTGAGGCCCCATCTAATATTAGAGTTCTGACTATTCTGCCTCTACAACTCTATTGCTAGCCGTGGTTTTCTTATCTGAGCTCCTATCCTAGGATACCCACATAACTTTGGCATCAAAACTGTCACATGTTTTTTTCCTATTTGTAATTTTACTCCTTTCTATCTTCTTCTTATTTAGCTGAGCTGTATTTTATCTTTATTTTGTATTATTTGACATTCATGGTCAACCATGAAATAATCATGATTTGCATCTGTCTCAATGGACATGTAATAACCTTAATTAGAGCAAGCAGCACAACTGCTACTGATATCCCACTGAATTGTCTTTGGGGCCATGTTTGTTTGCTGGTGTTTGCACATGGTCCATCCTTTGGGATTAGGTCCTCACTGAATGAGAAAATCCTGAGGAAACAATTTATAGCTTCCTCCACAAAGGAGGGAAGACAAAAGGGATGACTGATAGAGATGAGACAGAAACAAAATCCATCTCTTTTAACCATCGCTTGTTCAGCATTTGTGGCCTAATATCTTTCTTAGATATTATGTGGGAATGCCTACTAAAGGGAATATTTGTCTCAGTGCACTAAAGATAAAGGTATATACTGCACACATTTTGTGTACCAAATTAGTAATTCTCAGTACACTGGATTAAATAATCATTGGGCCAGATTTCATGGGGTGATTCAACTACTCTCAGCACAGCAGATAATGCATTTCCCATTTTCCTAATTTTGTTCCTGACCATTATGGTGCTATTTAATGCCTTGGAGATACAATTTACTAAATGGTACACTAGTAGACTGAACAAGTTAATGCATCTCTCAAAATGTCTACCTTATACCCAGGGAGCAACTAATTCCCCATATTATCACATCCAATAAATTATAGAAATGTCAGTATGGCCATCACTATCAACATTCCACTCTTACAGCTTCTCTTCAACTTTGTTATACTATTAAGATATGACTTCCTCAACCAACAAAAGGGGCCTGTTTTTAGACATAGGGCATATCTATCCCTATATATTGATGTGAATAGAGCTAAATTTCTAATTTTTAAAAATGTACATATTTTAATACCTAAACAAGTCTTGAATTTGGCACCACGAAAGAGTACTACTCATATTATCAGTGATGATCATTGGATCAAAATACACATCTTTAATAGTACACTTTCACTGGTGGCAATTTTAAATGAATTTATTCTCCAGCATTCATTCAAATACCTGTGCAATTCTGGGCCAGTATTCTGTGCGACTCTTGCATTTTCAAGATTCATTTTCTAATCAGTGAAATCATTTACCTCTCTCAGATGCTAGGCCAGGAGTAATGGAGCTGAGAGAGTTGTTAGCTATGACATACTGCCTTTTCTCTCATCTTTCTGGGAAAGGCAGGAAAAAGAACACCTTAGCATCATCTTTCTTCACCCAAAGAGGAAACAGACACTAATCAACATTTGATTCCACTCCCAAATTCAGCAACTCGATTGTCCACGGTGTCACAGTGCTATTTGTCACATGGGCTCCTAATCATGACGTCTTAAAAGAATGGCAAGTGCCTTTGGTGTATCTAAGGTATGAGCTGATATACTAGCCAGGACCATCAGAAGGGAGAAATGATAATGATGGGCAAAGTGGTGGCATCTCTCTTTAAAAGTCCCATCATACAGTGTGACTTAGACCTTTGCAAAATGCCAGGCAGTGTGTTCTGCTTTTATAATGATAAATCAATATGTTTGGAAAGATTTGCATTTTCATTAAGGAAAGAAACATGGCAGACTTAGGCTTATAGTAAGTTGTCATAAGCAACAGTGTTGGCAGAAATGATTTAAGGAGTTGAAAAATCACTGATCTTCTAAAATTCCTTAGAAGAACAATATTAGAAAATAAGATGACATGATTATCTGTATTTATTTATAGTTATTCTGATATTTTGGGGAGTGCAATATGGAAGCTACATTTTTTTTGATCTTTCTTTTAAGTCATTTGTGCATTGGTGAAATGTATAGATTGGGAAGGGCAGGACCATGAAATTGACAGTGTCTGCCTAACTGTATGTGAGGTAAATTCAATCTTGTCACATCTTTCCCATTAAACCTGACTGTTCCCAAATGTCTTTCACCAATCTTTAGAGGTAACCAAGGAAACAGTAAACGGGACCCATCTGTCTAGGGATTGGCTCACTAGAATTTCTACTTCTGTTCGGATTTCTCTCTTCTCATCATTTCTTACGGTTAGATTAAAAGTTTACTTCTGATTTTCACCTTTGGAAAGACCACAAGAGGGCTTAAAGATTGTTTTAGAATTGTTTTGATTTCACCAAAGTATTCTTTCTGCAGGTTTATCATTATCTGACGCTTTGGAAAGTTCAAGCAACTGTTTATTATTGATCTTAAATGTTCTTTAAGTTTTGACTTCTCTCCCAAATTTTCCTGCTCTTATTTACTTTGTAGAGTCTTCAGGCAGTTGCTTTTTATATCTAGAATATTTAGTTGTAATCACTGGGAGAGGGAGACTATAGTAGGTTTATTACATCTTGATCAGCACTGGAAGTCCTGATTTGTGTTTTGAAAAGATCACTGAGCAACATAAGAGGGGATGCAATGAAGTTAATGTGTATGTCATTGTGGTAGTCTAGTTAGCAGATAGTGATAGCTTGAATAAGTAAGGTAGCAGTGGAAATGAAGAGAAAGGCTTGGATTCAAGAGACATGTTGGAGGAAAAATTAATTGGACTCAGTAATTATTGGAAGCAGGTAATGAAGGGGAAATATAAAAGACGATTTCTATAATTCTGGTTTGAAAAAATGGATGGATAGTAGTACCATTTGTTGAGATAGGAAATGCTTGAAGAGGATTATTTTATTTTATTTTATTTTTGGGGAGTTTTAAATTTTTATTCTTATTTATAGTAAAGACAGGGTCTTGCTATGTTGTCCAGGCTGGTCTTCAACTCCTGGCTTCAAGTGATCCTGCCTGAAGAGGACTATTTTAAAGTGTGTGTTTATGTGTGGAATGAAGGGCATGGAAGTTTATGAATTCAGTTTTGGGCATACAGAGTTTGAAGTACATTTGAGAAAACTAAGTGAAATATTAAGTAGGCAGATGTATGTATACACAGCTTTGGAACCTATAGGAGAGCTTTGGGATGGAGATATAAATTTATGAATTATCTACATAAAGGTGACAATCAAAGTCATGGTTATGATTTTACATAGGGGGTAATGATTTTACATTGGGAGGAGAAGAGGGCCCAAAACCATGTCTTGAAGAACTCAGACATTTAATGGCATGGTGAAGGATACATTATGAAATAGATACTTAGAAGGATTGAACAGAAATGTAAGAGGAAAACCAGGAGAAGGGAATATGTTGTCGAAGGAAAGAGATTGTTAGAAAAATTGATTAAAGCTGGGCGTGGTGGCTCATGCCTATAATCACAGCATTTTGGGAGGCCAAGGAAGGAGGATTGCTTATGGACAGGAGTTTGAGACCAGCCTGGGAAACATAGACCCCATCTCTAAAAAAAAATTGATTTTATCACAGTGTCAAAAATACCTGAGACATCAAAGAAGATGAAGACTGAAAAATGTCCCCTCTGGGTTTAGCAACATGAATGCCATTGGTGACTTTAGTATGAACTACACAGTGGAGGGGAGATGTGGTAACTGGATTAGTATTAATTGAAGAATGACTAGGAGGTAAGCAGATGGAGATCACAAGATGACTGTTGGGAGAAGTTTTTCTTTGAAGCAGAAAATGGAGATAGGCCATTATTTACTTGGAGGATAGGGGATAGAAGGAGGTTTTCTTTTTTTTCTAAAATGGGAAAAACTTGAGCATGTTTAAAACTTCTGGGAATGGTTTTGAGAGGGGGAGGTTGAATATATAAGAGAAAGAAGGAATAATGAAAAAGTAAACATCCAAGGAGGCCCAGAAGAAAGTGAGATCCAGAACATCAAGGGATTGGCCTTACATGGGAGGCCAACCTCAACCCTATTGTAAAAGGTCAGATTGGGGAAAACATTCAGATTGGGTACAGATATAGGTTTCTGTGTTTGATAGCAGGAAGTTGAGGGCATTATTGTCTGCTGGCTTCTATTTTGTCTATAAGATATTAGATGAAGTCATGTTCTGAGGGTTAAGAGGAGTGGGTCATGGGCGTTGCACTAGGGGAAACTCTAAAGTGTGAGGAAACAAATGCTATAGAGAGTATGAAGATGAGCTGTTTGAGGAAGTATATTAAGTATAAAGTATACTTTCAGTATAAAGTATATTAAGCCTTTTAACTCCATGCTTCAGACATATTGAACTTTTAATTACTGCAACCTATCATGCACTCCTTCTTCTCTGAGCTTTCACCTATGTCGTTACCTCTGCCTGGAACACTTCTTTTGCCACCTTCATCCTATGATTCCCACTCATTCTTCAGGTCTCAATTTAGATACCTCATCCTCTAAAAAGCCACTTTGGTGAACTAGAAGAGTTTAGGTGCCCTGGGCATATGCTTCTGTGGGCACCCTTACCTACTTTACCAGAGTCCACGTTGTGGTGGTTACTTTTCTAACACTGCCCATCTCCCCACTAAAAGATAAGCTCTGCGAGGTCAGGGACTGCATGGTTAGTGATGAAGATAACATGTTTAGCCCTAACTTATAGCACAGGGCCTGTCACATAATAGCTGTGCAAGGTATAGTTGCTGAATGTATACTGTGAACTCACTGCGACAAGAGAACTGGTCGCATGGCTAGAAGGAGGGTGGGACTCTTAATAGTGGTCTGTCTGGATGAAAGGTATAGTCTCTAAGAAGTGCTGTTTCATTAACTCAGACACTGGCCACTTTACAGCTGAGGCATGAAGGAAACATGAGAGAGATATAAGACTATAATTTCTCTCCACCGGTGGTTAGTGCTGGGTGGAGCACTGACCCATGCATTTCCCAGCTGCTCTAATAATCTGATAGTGCTGAAAGGGGAACACTGTGGGTGCTAGAGGGTGGGGGTGCTGGCAGAAAGGAACACTGCGCTTCCGAATGAGGCTCTACTTTGCACAGGACCAAATGTGGTCATGAGTTTTGGTGGCTGATTTCAACTCTGTTATTTAATGTTGCTCATTATTTCAGCAACCTGAGAGTAACAGCTGGACTGTGTGGGATGAAAGCAACTCTTCAGTGCAGGCAAACAGATCATAGCAGTTCTTTTGGAGAAATATCACTTGTTAGTTTGCAAAAATAAATCCCCGTTTTTGTCCTCGTTCTTAAAAAATGCCAAGTTGCAAGATGAGCGTGCGCATGTGTGCATAAGAGGAGGCAAGGACAAATTTAAACTTGAGGAAATGCTTTACAGCTAGGCTGTCTCCTTCTCCCTCAAAGGCTGATAAACTACAAATGCCATTTAGGCACTGGATTTACAGTTACTTTCATATATGCCCTGAAAACTCACTTATCTTCAGGGGATACTAGTTCATGGAGAAAATAAGTTAGTACTGAGAAGTTCAATTACTCCCTTAAAATATCAATAGCTTAGCGGTAAGAAAACCAAAACAACAGGCGCCTTTCTATATTGGATGTATTCTCAAGACATCTATAAAGGCTTGCTACAAACAGCAAGAAAGTAATAGCTATAAATGTTACTCAGTGGGAAGATTTGGGGATGGAGATCCTTCCTCCCAGTCTCCAGTTTGAAACTGTGACTGGTGCTCCATCACTTCACAGCACGGGCTTCTCTGCCAGTATTTTCCTTTCCCCTTGCTTTAATTATTAGATATGACTGTTATTTTTCATGTTGGACCATTTTCTAGGTCTTTGATATAGGATTTCTATTTTTTCTTGTCTTCCTTTGGAAGACTCAGACTTGTGCTTCCCGAAGAGCACCTGCTAAACTGGGGATTTCAGTGTTTTCCTGATCTGCATTATCCCTCCACAGCAGCACAGTAATGTAATCAGCTGAAGAATCCCCCAGGAGGGCTGCATTGTTAGGGTTTCTATTTCAGTCTAAGCTATTTAATAAATGTATTTTGGGGGCGTGAGGTTGATTGTTGAAATATTTTCTTTGAAGGTATCTGCCTTCTCCATGCAATAGCTCCTCAGTGAGTTTAGAGTATGGTGAGAAGTTGTGTCTTGGAATCACTTGCTTCATAGGAGGGCAAAGTATCTGAAAAAGAACTTGGCTTTGGAGAAGGCCTGATTTCAACTTTGAGAATACATGAGTCATTGGGTTGTTTTTCATGGCTAAAAGAAATTTATTCATAATATAAGAAAGGATACTAAATGTTTTATTAATCCTTTTCATATTTGAAAACAAGAAACAAGGGAAGCTTGTGGAAAGTCATACATGTGTCCGATATGCAGTTACACAAAACTCTTATCTTTGAAAGAAGTTCTTGACTCTAAAGGGCAATTCTACATAATAAATCCTCATTTATAACCTGTACATAAAGAGGAGGTGATGTGTCGTAGTGATTGAGAAGGGGATTGTGGAGCTAGTGGGTCTAGGTTCTAGCTATTCGGCCTTGGGTAAGCCATTTGGTCCTCTCATAGGCCTATGTTTTCTCATCTGTAAAATGGAGAAAATAATAGTACTCGACTTATAGGGTTGTTTTAAGGATCAAATGAGATCATGCAGTTAAATAGAAGATCATGCACAGTGCTTGACAATAAGTACTCAATAATTGTTCATGTAATTTAACAGAACTTTTTTTTTGCTATTTTGTCAACCATCTTCCAAGGAAAGTAGATCCAGTTCGATAAAGGGCTCTTTGTTCTGCTGCACACCTTGATAATTTTGGGTAAGCAATTTTGGAACTAGAGATGGGAAGAACTGAATTCCTCTGCCTAGCCCCTTCCCTCTTACTATCCTCCTACTTTGTTTTATTGGTTTTCATAGCACTTCTCACTACCTACTGGGGGTTGAATTGCACCCTCTCCAAAAGACATGTTGAGATCTATGTTAGTTTTCTAAGGCCGCCATAAAGATACCACAGACTGGGTGGCTTGAACAACAGAAATTTATTTTCTCAAAATCTGGATACTGGGAAGTCCAAGATCAAGGTGTTGACGGTGTTGGTTGCTTCTGAGCCTCTCTCTGTGGCTTACAGATGGCCTTCTTCTTCCTACATTTGTCTGTAATCCTAATCTCTTCTTCTTATAAGGACAACAGTCATATTGCATTAGGGTCCAACCCAATGGCCTCTTTTAACCTTAATTACCTCTTTAAAGACCTTCTCTCCAAATACAGTCATATTCTGAAGTACCAGGGGTTAGAATTTCAACCTATGAATTTGGGGGTGGGGGCACAGTTCAGTCCATAATAAAATCCTAACCTCTGATACCTATGAACATGACCTTATTTGGAAATAGGGTCTTTGCAGATATATAATCAAGTTAAGATGAGATCATACTGGTTTAGGGTGGACCCTGAATCCAATGACTGGTGTCCCTATAAGGAGAGTGTGATACCAGAGGAGACAGAGACATACAGGAAAGAAAAAGGCCATGTGAAGATGGAGGCAGAGATTGTAGTTATGCTGCCACAAGCCAAGAAATGTCAAGAGAATTGTGGGCCACCACCAGAAGCTAGAAGAAACAAGGAAGGATTCTTCCCTAGAACCTGCAGAGGAAACATGGCCCTGCTGACATCTTGATTTTGGACTTTCAACCTCCAGAACTATGCAAGAATAAAATTCTATTGCTTTAAGCCATACAGTTTGTGGTAATTTGTTATAGCAGCCCTGGGTAACTAATACATTACCTGATATTATATATTTGTTAATTGTATTCTGTATCCTCCACTGGAATGTAAGCTCCATGAGGGCAGGGATTTGCCTTGTTTTTGTCACTGTTGTATTGCCAGGATAATGGATATTTGCTGAGTGAATGAATGGGGGCAATCTTGAAGGGAGGGGATGAGAAGCAGAGATGGGAGAAGGAAAAAGGGGATGAAGGCACTGAAAGGCAAATGATCATGAGTCTCAAATATACTAATCTACTACTGAGTAGACTTCTGGTGGGAGTTCATAAAGGGATTGAGTCCTGTGTCCAGTTTGATGTGGCAAGAAATAGAGACAAAATATGAAATTTGAGGCCAGAGAGCCCTGGAAGTATAAACACCTAGTAAGTAGAAATCGAATGGATTGCATTGGACTTTCAAGGGTCAGGGAAGTAGCAGGGCCCAAGTTGCCAATTACATCCAGATCCCCAAGGAGCAAGGGTCCCAGCTGATATTTGGTGTACATTTAAAGTATTTAGGCTCCTAGATTCATCCTCTATGTCTTCTAAATTTTTCTATGATATTTATCTCTTTATACATTTCTTCTGAGTTTAGGGAATTTTTCTCAAACTCCTAATTCTCTAGTTTAGGTTTCTGCAGCAGTATACCTGGCTCTAATATATTTTTTCATCTGAAAGTATCTTCCCTGACCTTAGGTGGTTCTATTTTTGGAGATAAAATGTCATTTCACATTTTACCATAAATCTAAATGACAGATTTTGATATTGTTCTTTATTTTTTTTAAGAAATCTCTTAAAACTTTTTTGTTCTTAATCCTCAGAGGGTCTCCATATTTTGAACTATTGACTCTCTCCCCGCTAACACCTCTCTGCCCTCCCTTCTGTCTTTATTTCAATCCAGCAAGTTTCCTTTATTTGTTCTTTCTGCTGTCTATGCTTAACCATTACTGGGATTGACATGTTAGAGGCTATGTGGGGAAAGTTATATTTTCTACAGTTTTACTTGGATAAACAGGGGTTTCATTTGACTGGAAGGAATAGAAAGGGTGTTTTATAAAGGAGACAGACATGGGGTAGGAAAGTGAACTGCTGGGCCAAGTATTTTCTATTCCATGTTTGTTTTAGCAAATGGTGAGTCTTGCCCCACTTCTTCCAAGATTGTGATTGTCCTTGTTGACAACCTGCTAGGGCAATGGTCTTGCTTTCCTTAGCCTCTTTGTCTCACCAAGCTGAGGCTGGTAGCTGATGTTCACTGGTCTCACTCTGGGCAGAAATGTTTGAGTTTCCCTTTCTCATGTGGCCTATAGCTTACCCGTTCCTATCTAGAGCTGCTCCGACCTTGGGAGCTTCTGGAATTCCATTTGTTATTCCCCATGTGTTGGTAAATCCTTTCCTTAATCCAATCCCGTCTACGCAATATGCTACCCTTCCATGTTTCCTGGGGTCGATACAGATTTTCCCATAATTTCTATTCCTTTGGTTATTATAATGGGAGTTTGGGAGGGAAAGAAGTGAGCAGCACGGGATCAAATTACTGTCCTGAAACAGAATCAAGAGAATGATACGGCAACTGGACATTTTACAGAGGGGTAGGCCTTAGAGGGTCGAAGGGGACACACATGAGAATTGGGGTTAGAAAGTTCTGGGATTTAATCCCAGCTTGGTCTCTTTCTGGCTATGTGACTTTGGCTATTTTGACCTATCAGTGTCAAAACCTCTTTCTTACATCTTTGAGATCTTCAGGAATGGAAAGCATTTGTACACATGGAAAGGAAGAAGGGAGGGCATTAGATGTTGAAAGCAAGAACAAAGTCACAAACGTGGGAATGAGGGTGATCTATAAGGATAAGAAGAAGCTGAGATATTGCAGATGTTGTGGTTGCCTATCCTGCAGTCATTCCTCCTTCTTCTCGTCTTGAAGAGCCTTTTTTCCCCAGGCATCTAGCTTCTTTTACACAGCTTTGGTGGTCCCTCTCTACCATGGCTTGGTCATGGGCCAGGTTCAGGCTTGGGCATGTGTCATGGTAGCCAGGGAGTCATGAGGGGACATAGAGGGGACCTCTGGGAAAGGTCTTTCTCTTGTTGGAAGGAGAGCAAGAGGCAGAAATGCCTTCTCTTCTTGCACTGGACGTTGTTGCATGTGATGCCTTGAGCAGAAGAAGAGTGATCTTGAGGTCAAGCCCCCTGCTGAGAGTGGGCTGATCATCCTGGAATATTAGAAAGGACAGGAAGAAACCAGGGTCCCTGATTATGTGGAGACACTGAATTCATCCATACTGTAATTTCTGTCTCTCCAGGCTTCTTCAGTTAACAAAGCCAGTACAATTGTGTGGGTTTTCTTTTTTTAAATTCACAACCCAAAGCGTACAAAATGGTACAAAAGAGACCAGAATATGTTTGGATAGACTAGGAAATAAATGTGGTTAGGTCAGAGGATGGAATGTCATTATGAGTCTTGAAAACCAGATAGAAGAGTTGAGGTTTAGTATGGTAGATCATAGGGAGCTGCAGAAGAGTTTTGAACAAACTGATTTTGATAAATGTCCCATTTTAGATAAGCTTCATTTGAGAATGGTATGATGGCTAAAATAATGGGAAGAAGAGTCTGGATTTAAGAAAACTAACTAAAAATTTGACAGTGGTCCAAGTATGAAAAAATGGGGACTGTATCAGTCTTGTATTAGGGTCAATCATTGTGTACTTTTGATTTAGATTTTCCTTCTTTTCTTTGTCCTATAAAGCCTGATGGAGAAGATATTCCTGTTAGTGAGACAGAATGTATATCATTTGGGCAAAGTCTTCCATATAAAAGATGTTATTGAGGAGCAGTTGATGTTTTATCAAGAAGAGAGATGAATGCCCAGGAAGCGAGAGACGGAGGGTCAAAGAAGAATTCCTTCTGAGATATAAATGGCACTATCCCTATCTGACCTATCCTTACCAGTTCTGTTGGCTGGGCTCATTGAGATGGTAAAACCAAAGGGGAAGGAGAAATTATTGTCCCTTGATGGCAGCTGGGGACATCCAGCAGCATAATAACTGCTTCTTAGCTTGAGAAGCCTCTCAGGTAGGAAAATCTGTTCTGCCATAGATCCTTGGCACTTCCATGTATACCTGTGTGATTTTCCTTTATAAAGAAAACATATTTCTTTTTAATTCTTTGTTTAATATGAAAACCTGTAAACCAGAGACATATATTCAGGTCCCAATTAAGCTAATTTGATATTTGAACATTTAGATTTAAGGTAAATTAAAACAGTATTTTTATTATAAAAATGTTCTACAATAGTTTACTTGGAATAGTAACTATTTTGTGTACATTAAAATAAAATTTTCAGTTGGCTTTACTAGCAACACATCTATTTTGAAAAGTAAGCTCCAACTGCAAAGCAAGTTATTTTCATGCTTGGTAAAGATTCATTGTTCTAAATAATGATTACAATGGAGAAATGAGAAGCCACACACAGCTTTTACCCAGCAGGGAGTGTATCTTGAGACTCAATAAATTTAAGCTAATCTGATTTTTTAAAAAACCACAATTTCTTCTCTATACATAATTGTATCAGTTAGGATTGCATTTGGCAGAAAATCCCAGAAAAGCTGACAAACAGTGGTTTAAAAATTAATGGGATTATTTGTCTAATGCTTCAGAAAGTCTGGGAGAAAGCACCTCAAGGTTACCATCAACAAGTGAAATTTTTACTCTCTTCCTACTATACCACCATGAGCAATGGCTGATTTCTCTTTGAGGATCACATAAAATCCAGACAAGAGGAAGAAGACAGAAGGGAATATCAGTTGACTTTTACTTGTGTTTTATTGGACAGAACTGAGTCACATGGTCACCTCTAGATGTGAGGGAGTCTGAGAAGGTGAGCCTTCAGCTGTCCTGCCTTTATAGTAAAAGGACACAAGTAACAAAGGATTGGAATGAGTACTGAGCCCGGCAGTCTAAAGTATATGCTTCAATAATGTAACTTAGGAAAAGGAATGTCATAAAAGGACAACTCAGCTTTCAGATGGCAGACTGTTTGGCTAGGTTTAGACACAGTGGACTTAAAACACTTATATGGTATATCAGTCTGGGGTTGCTCAATAAAACAGAGTCATTGTAAATAATTTGAGAATAAAGGTATTTAATATAGAAATAAGTGCTTAGACAGATGTTGAGAAACTGAGAACAAAGGTCAGGAAAGCTACAGACTCCAATAGGTCAATGAAGGATCTTGGAGACCTCAATCTGGAGCACCAAAGTGAGTTATTCTGAAATGTTTTATGGGTAACTGAATGATCCTCAAATTCTCTGAGAACCTCCAATTTGTTGTGTCTAGCACAAAGGCAGGCACATAGTGGGGGCTCAAAAACAGCTTGTTGCTTCCTTGTTTGATAGATATTGAATGGGAATATTTTGTTGAAAGCCACATCTCAGTGTTGAAATGCAAGTACCAGTGTCCAGACATACACAGTATATGGATGAGGATTCAGTAGTAAAAGCAGAAACCACTTCAGGTATTTCAAATACAAGGAAGTGAATACAGGGAATTGGTTACACAGATGGTGGAAGAGCTGAGAAGCCAAATAGGGCATTATAAGGCAACACAGACATTGGCAACCTTAGGAAGCCATTACCACTCCGTGACTGAAGGGCACGGGAGCCCATAGTATTATCAGAGAGCATGAGCTGAGGTCACTTGGCAGGAGCTAGGAGGGAAGGGGTTTTCTAGTGGAGCTGGAGCCATGGAGACATAGCTGCTGCCCTGTAGAAAAGAGAGAATGGAGTGGGGGAAAGTACCCTGGTTTCTCCTTTTCTCCTACTATCCAATCTTCTGTCTGTACCTCCCCTTGGTTGAACCCAAGGAATCCAGTTGACTGCAGGGAAAACACTGTAGGGGTCAGCCTCTGTGACACAGAGCAGAGCAACTACAAGAAACAGATCTGAGGGCATATAGAAAATGATCAGTACAGACTCTGTGTGTGTGTGTGAAAGAGAGAGAGAGAGAGAGATGCTTGAGGGTAGATAAGGATCTCAATGGGGTCTATATGAATTGGCATCTTTCCTGGTGCTTCAACATCCCCTGCAGAATCCTGGAGACCTAAGCTTTGATCTACCAGTACCATATACTGGCAGCTTCATGGTTCAGCCATCTGGCCCTGCTAAGTCCATACTATTTCATTTTTCCCTTGTGGCAGGTTAAAACAGCCAGACTCTGATACAATTAATGCTTGGCAAGATTACAGTTGTGCTGAGCCTTTTGATCCAGCTTGGGTTCCTTATAAATTAGATGAAAGGTGGGATCATTTGTAGAGATGAGGAAGGATATTTAGGATTTAGAGATTATGTTGGTTTCCTTTAAAAAAAATTCCAAGGTTGATTTAAAAGTTTTAATATTTGTTAGAAAACAAGTCCTTAGTTTAAGAGTTAACTGATTTATTGAGAAATTTGTTATAAACATTACAATACTATCCTAAGCTTACTTCAGAATTTAGAGGCTAGAACACCGTACCTAGAAAAGTTGATATCTCTGGCCATGCAAAAAGTTTCATACTATTTTTCATCAAGTATTTTAACATTTATAACTGCCAAAGTGATCTTATTGATTGTCTTCATGCTGGATTAGCTAAAGGCAGCAATGCCTGATTTATCTGGTGAGCATTCTTAATGTTCAAATAGTCTTTGGGACATGTATGGAATGTGAAATTGGAATGCTGAGCCTTGTTGGTAAGTTAATTCATTTACAACATGTTGCAAGCTGCACACTCAAATTCAGCTTGAAACATCTACCTATACATTTCACAAATCCATCAAAATGGCCTGTACTGGGTAATGTCAGTGCTGTGTCTAGATCCAGAAAGATCTTTTAAACATTTAACTTCAAACCATCAGCACCTGTGGCTCATTCTCTGAGGACTGCCCTCACATTTGCCTCTTACATGCAAAGAGAGGGAACTGCCTGGAAATTTATGTTTACGAGTTAGGAGCTAGAGTTTGAAAGCTCCAGATCTCTTGTCTGCCAAGTCAGGACAACTCTGAGGAGTAACTTAAACTCCAGTGTTCCCTTGCAGAATGAGGCCGAAGTGACACTCTGTGGAACTACACCTGAGATTCCCCCTGTTGCTTGGCTTCAGAATTCTGATTGCTTTGTGACAAATTACTACAAAACTTAGAAGCTTAAAACAACAAAAAGTTATTATCCCACACAGTTTCTGAGGGTCAGAAATCCTGGAGCGGCTTGCTGGGTGGTTCTGGCTCAGGGTCTCTCATGAGGTTGTAATTAAGCTGTTAGCTGGGGTGGTAGTTGTCTGTAGCTGGACGATCTGTTTCCAAGCTCACTCCTAGGGCTGTTGGCTGGTGACCTCAATTCCTTGACACGTGGGCCTTTACACAGGGCTTCTTTTTTTTTTCAAAATTGCTAAGTTTTAATTTTGTTTATGGATAATATCAATATACCTTACTTAAACAAGAGCTCTTTGACATTCTCCAAAATTTTGTTTTCTTTTTTTTTATTTCAGCATATTATGGGGGTACAGATGTTTAGGTTACATATGTTGCCCCTGCCTGCCCCCCCCAAGTCCAAGTTTCAAATATGTCCATCCTTCGGGTGGTGTGCATTGCACTCTTTGTGTATGCAAATACCCGCCCCCTCCCACCTCCCCCCTGCCCAACA
>NW_012150841.1:6739446-6748867 GCF_000956105.1 Propithecus coquereli
GTTAAATATATTCCTAGATACTTTATTTTCTTACTTGCTATTGTGAAGGGAATTGAGTCTTTGATTTGGTTCTCAGTATACACAGGGCTTCTTGAATGTCTTCAAGACATGGTAGCTGCATTCTCCCAGAGCTCATGAGAGAGAGTGGGAGAGCAAGAGAGAGAGCTTGCGCCCCAGCCCAAGATAAAAGCCACAGTCTTTTATAGCCTAATCTTGGAAGGGACAAACCATCATCTCTGCTGTGTTCTATTGGTCACAAAGAGACCAACCCTGATACGTTGTGGAAGGGGACTACACAAGGGTGTGAATTCAAGGAGGTGGGGACCACTGGGGCCATCTTGAGGACTACCTCTCAGTTTCTCTTCCTTCCCTGTTCCCTGCTTCCTCCTCTCCTTTACTCATTTCCCGTGGCAAAGAAATAAATTATTTGCACACTAATTCTTGTCTTAGGATCTGCTTCTGGAGAGCCTGACCTAAATTAATGCTATTTCTTTGTTTAAAACAGGGTTCAGCAAACTATAATTGGTGGGCCAAATCCAGCTTGCAAAATAAGAATGATTTTTATATTTTTTAATGATGGGAAAAAATCCAAAGAATAATAATTTTTTCATAATGTGTGAAAATTATATGAAATTCAAATTTCAGTGTCTGTAAATAAAGTTTTATTGGAGCACATTTCTTTATGTATCATCTGTGGCTGCTTTCGCCCTACAATGGCAGAGTTGGGTAGTTATGATAGAGACCATGTGGTCCACAAGGACTTAAATATTTGCTCTCGGGCCCTTTACAGAAACAGTTTGCTAACCCCTGGTCTAAAGTAAACCAACTTTGTGTGGTTTATGTTCTGAGCATTTTCCAGAATTTGGCACCACTTGCCCACTTGACCTTCGGTCCACAAGTCTTTTCAGTGCTCTTGTGTTATTCTTAACTCTTTCCAATGTCTTTTTTTGCTTGTTTTTTGTAGAGACAGCGTCTTACTATATTTCTCAGGCTGGACTTGAACTCCTGGGCTCAAGTGATCCTCCTGCCTCACTCTCCCAAGTAGCTGGGACTATAGGCATGTGCCACTGTGCCTGGCTCCAGTATCTTTTTGTCACTCCAGGTAGAAATAAAAATTAATTATTTTGGATTTTCTGGTACCACGCCTTTGCATGGAAAGGGAAGGGCTGTAACTTTCTGCAGTGGGGGTCTGGCCGAAGAAATGAAGTTCTTTCCTGGTCCTCTGAGTTATGACAGTTGTCAAAACCCTAAATGATGACTGTGGCTTGGTTTTCAGAAGATAAAATGTTTTTTATGTAGTAAGTAGGAATTTCAAATAACTTAAAGAACAGCCCTTCAAATATCTTTGACGCTTTATTAACACCCAACCATTTCATGTCCTCAGATTTACTCACAGAAGCAGGTAGAATTTGATTGTTGATCTCAGTGCTGATGAAATGAAATCCTGTAACAAAGTTTTTCTTTGTATATCAGGATTATATAAACGGAATACATTAGTCAACTGAAAAATGCTTTATAATTTAAATAATACATCTATTCCCACTCATTCTCTCATTATCTTCACACAGGCTTCTGAGGCAGGTGAGGTAGATTCAATTCCTGATTTGCTGATGAGGAAATGGATAAAATGATAGATTAAAAGTGAGCTAATTACATAGTGGTGAAGCTGGAGCGAGAATCCAGGCCTCTTGACTTCTAATCCAATGTTCTTTCCACTAAGCCACTTGACTATTTACTGTGTGCAGAGCATTGTATGAAGCGCAGTGGGAACTTACAGTGAAATAATACTTACAATAGTACTTATATTTAAATGCCACTTTCAACTCCCCCCTCCCACAAACATTTATTTTCTCTGGTGAAATTAGTATATATTAGATTACTCTTGTTCATGCTGTCTTGTTTAGTAGCTGTCAAGTGAATTTCTATACACTTGAGTTTTACATTATAATCGATGTAACACAATTGATATCTAGAGGAAAAACCTTTTATCTATTAACACCTCCTTTATTGGTTCCATGTTTCCTAAGAAATAGAGCTAAAGCAAAAAACCCTTTGTAATTTTAGTCTTTGACTAATAATTCTATGTGCAGAGGATGTCTTAGACTTTTTTTGAGTTAAAATTAGGGAAACAACTTCTTGGTTTCACAGGTCATATGGGTTTTAAAAAGATAAGAAACAGCAGTTTTAGTGTTACTGGAAAAACTGTGTTTCCTGTGAGGGCCTCAGGGTAGAAGCTGGCCTCATTTATCTAACTGGCAAATATAGAAAATGATTTAAAGAATTTATCTCCATAATTTATGTTACCATTTTGGAAACATGCAAATTCTTTTTCTCCTGATTATAAAGTTATTAAACGCTCATTATAAAAAATATGAAAACTATAGAAAATCAATAAAGATTTATCCATGACCTACCCAGGGACATTTACTATACATTAACATTTTAGTGTGTTTCCTTCTAGTAAAATTTTCCTCTTGGACTATAATGTACACACATAATAATTATTAGGAAAGACTACGATGTGCTGCTGTAATACATAATCCTCACATCTTGGTGAGTTTAAACAACAAAGATTTACCCTTTGCTCATGCTTCAAGTCTGTCACAGATGTGCTGAGTGGTGCTCTGTTCCATAGTGTCATTTTCTCAGGACTTAGGCTGATGGGAAGCCATTATTTGCAAGTTGCTGTGGCAGAGGGGAAAAAAACTCTGGAGGGTCTTACATTACAAATTAAATATTCTGGTCTGAGGTGACAAATATCACTTCTACTCAAAACTTACTATCCAGAACTACTCATGTGGGCCAGAAAGTGCCACATACTATTTTGTCAGAAAATGGGAGAACTAGAAGAATTTGGCAAACAGCACTAATAACCACCACACACACCTACCAAGCTGACCTCTAGTTTTACTTTCTATCAAAATATAAAAAGCTTTCTTGTTCCACTAAAATACTTCACAAATGGCATTGTATCAAGTGGACATACCATAGTATATGTAAATACTTCCTATTGTCAGACATTTAGATTGTTTCAAATATCTCAATATTATGAATGTTTTATTTAAAAAAATGCTTTCCAAATGACTATAAAGATATTTTTTTATTTTTTTGGCCCATTTCCCTTTGGTTCATGGAAAGACAAGGATGGACTCTTTACATTTTATAAACAAAACAAAAAGGTAATTCATTTCATTTACTTGTGCAAGAGATGAGATTCAGGAAGGTGTCCATCAAAATGATAGAGCAAGAATCCCTCACCATGATGGTTGAAAAGTCAATTAGCTCATATTAATATAATCACTCGGGTGAGTCTTTCAGGTTTTTTGGTCCAGATTCTAGCATACAAGGCCATCTCGGAGCCTAAGAAGAAAGGTTGTAATGCCTTTCTCCCTTGTACAAGTAGTTCAGTTGTTGTCTAACCAGAAAGTACTACTTCACTAAAGACAGAAAATGGTCTCATCATGTGTCTATATTATGTGCTTATGAATCATCATATTTCTTCTCATTAGAGTTGTGAGTTCTGCCAGATGACTAAACAGGTAATTTTTTTCCCAGTACCACAGGAATACTTCTCACTGACAGCCCTGAAAAGAGAATAAAGCTAGTGTTTTTAATTTGCCTTTATTCCTACTCACATAGTCTGTTGATGCATTTTGAGTGTCTTTTATTTTCATAGTGGGTGATTTCAAAGAAGAGATTATCATGGACTTTTCCAGAGTGAATGGCAAATCCTTTCCTTTGTAGTGGCTTCCTTTTTTAACTTCTAATTGTCTTTTATGGTCTCCTATAAATATTTAATGTGTTGAAATTTAATTTTTTCGAGCGAAAAATCTAAGTGAATCTTGTGGGACACACATACACAAACACTTTCAGAATAGTCTTTGCATGGTTTAGTGGACAAGGTCTGATATTCCTAAATATTAAACTCTTTGAGGGCTTTGTTCTTTTACTATGACTGTATCCCTCATTTGATGTATGATATTAACAAGAGATTTTCTCTCTTCAACTCCTGCCCCTCTGTGAACTTTCACAGAGGGTAAAAGTATGTTTTTCCTGTTTGTGAGTGTGTATGTCATTGAAGATCAATTCACCAATAGCATGGCAAGGATTCTACTTCAATGTACAAAGAATGTGGTGGCAAAGTCTGAAAAACTTGGGGCAATAATTATGGATAATTACACATGAGGGAAGAACTCCATATGTCCTTAGGCCTTTGAGGTATAGATGGAAGGTCTCCAATAGTTTCTATTATACTCCCATAAGGCTTAGTGTCAGCATGACTTACAAGTGCCATTTTGTTTGGCTAACATTTCCTCCTCCTCTTGCCTAGTGGTCCTTACTCATATAGTTCCCATCACTGGAAAAGAAATGTCAGAAGACAAATGTTTGAATTCACATACTAATTTAGTGAAGCTAGATGAAGACTCAAATGAATGTTTGTTTGATGTTAGTCTTTTAGGGTTGCCAAGCCATCTGCCTCATTCAGCAATGGTCTCATTATTTTTCAAGCTTATTCTGCATTTTGTTGATAGATTTATTTAATAGATTTTCAGGAGCTGTTTGCCAATCTTGCTCCCTCTTTTAAAAAGCACTCAACACAACAAGAAATGATCTATGATGGTCTTCCTGAATTCTGATAATGTCAGTAGGAGTGGGGTAGACTCAGTTGGGAAGTTGAGATAGCATTTTAGATGGAGACTTCTTTCAAGGAAAAGAGTTGACAGTTTAATCTCGGACAGAGCTTTCTAAAGGTCATCCTGTTTAAGATGTGTGAGTTGTAATAGCTGATGAGTTCAATTCTATGAAGTAAGTTGCTAACATTTTATTTTATTTTATTTTATTTTATTTTTTTGAGAGTCTCACTGTGTTGCCCGGGCTAGAGTGCCGTGGCGTCAGCCTAGCTCACAGCAACCTCAAACTCCTGGGCTCAAGCGATCCACCTGCCTCAGCTTCCCGAGTAGCTGGGACTACAGGCATGCGCCACCATGCCCGGCTAATTTTTTCTATATATTTTTAGTTGTCTGATTAATTTCTCTCTATTTTTAGTAGAGACAGGGTCTCGCTCTTGCTCAGGCTGTTCTCGAACTCCTGAGCTCAAACAATCCGCCCGCCTCGGCATCCCAGAGAGCTAGGATTACAGGCGTGAGCCACCGCGCCGGGCCCTAACATTTTATTAATACATAAGCTTTTTCAGCCCTGGGTCCTTTCACAGCTTGAGTTAATATCTTACCCCATGTGAGCATTTAACTCAGTGCTGGTTGCTAGAATCAGAATAATTATTTGTCATCTATAGAGGTCTTTAAAATATATTTTTATTGACATTTACTTATAGTCTACTTACTTCTAAAAATGTATTTAAGATAGATTACAGGGAGTAAAACTGGATAATTGCAAGAAAAAGATCAGATCCCCAAAGTTATATTATTTAAAAAACAATAATTTGAAACTATGTAATTAGTGGTATAAATTTGGAGGTTAGGGATCTGTGACAAACGTTTGATAAACTTATTTCCAAAAATGATATTTTAATATACTTTGTTGAAATAGATTTAATGACCTCATTAAAACCTTGTTTATAAGGTAGAAATGGAGTATCATAAAGTGGGCAATGGCTCCCAGAAGGAGGAAGAGGTGTTCCTTCTTCCATTTCCTATTCTTGGAGGAGGTCAGACAGGAAGTTATTTCTCCCTTTTGGAAAGGAAGTCTGAAATGATGGAGAGTTCCCTGCTCCTCCACTGTTTGTACTCTGGACATATTAGGGAGGCAAATTTAATTGAAAATGGAGAAGCCTGTTTCCTAATTATTTTCTTCAAGTGTGATATTATTTTGGTTTAAAATTTCCACCTCAAAATGTAGATATTGCTAGAAAGTATTAAGTTTCTCCATCATCTACATCTTATGGGGTATTAGGGAGAGAGAAATGATTTTGGATTCAGGGAATCTTTGGGGGAAGGATAGCCACTGATGAGTGTCCTGAGGATTGGAGCTTTGGAGAGCCATAGATCATTATGAGGGAAGGATGGGGAACAGAGGAAAAAGGGTGGCTGGGAGTAGAAGGAAAGGTGATTCAGAAAGAAGGAAAGGGTTCCAAGAAGAGTCTCTTTTGCCCTTCTGCTTCAGGCCTCAGAGATGGGTCAGAGTTGCAATTACTCATGATATTGCAGTTCTTTGAATATTGCCATAGACCCTCTACCTTTGTACTGTGAGACAAATGAGCCAGTTGCTAAGTCACCCTATATGTAACTGCTCAGAAATCAGTGTGGCTCAAACCCAGCCACAGGTTATCTGACTGTGTTTCCTGGGAATAGATTCTGGAAGTCTTTAAATTGGAGGATGACCCTAAATTGGAAAGTTGTTAGCAATCCACATGTTACCTAGGCCCTTCCTTTCAATTTGGGAGCCCCAGACAACCTGCTTAATGCAGAGTTAAACTTAAGGTATCATTCTATCAACTCAGCACCTGAGGGATTAAGAGCATTAGGGTTTTGACAGAGAGCAAATAGCCTTAGTACTACTACTTACGTCCTTTCAATAAGAGCCCTAGACACGACCACCATTGAGAGTTCAGTGGAGGAGCTGCAGGGCTTATGATTTGTTGGGTGCTATACCAGTGCCATGCTGAACGCAGTTTGTGGACTTAGGGGCACAACAGAGGTTACATTGCTTAAAGCTGTGCTTGGCTTGCTCCCCTTTATAGTTCTCTTTCTCATATTGCGGAGTCGTTTTTTAGTCCCACTGCAGCTGAAACATGTACAGAGATAAAAAAAAAAAAAAAGCTTTCTGAGTTTAAGAAAAGAATAAAGACTGTCACTTAGGGGATTGTGGAAAAATATCAAAACAGGTCTCATAACTCATAAATCCTAAGCAGTGCTCTAAGGACTGAAAACAGACCATGTTTATCTTTAAGTGACCTAGTTTGCAATATAGTTTGTGTTTTAGTTCTGCAACTGTGTATACACACACACGCACACATACACACACATAGCCCCTTATAGAGTTATGGAGTCAAGACAGGAATATATTGAGAGTAAAAAATAAATTAAAAAATCAAAGGCAGATTTCAGAGCATTTCTGCTTTATATCCATATTCATGTCTATATTCATAATTCTGTATCCTGAGATGGTCGAGTGAGGAAGGAAGCCCTACAAGATGGCTGCAAGCTTTTCTAGAACAAATCTCTAGGATCTTTAACTCTTTAATTATAAAAGTAACTATTCATATACTTACTCCTTTCAAGCATGTTGGTTAAAGTTTTGATAGGCAACTGAGAATTCTTCTGAAAGAGTTCTGCTTGACTAAGGATATTGATCATCCAAAATTGGGTAAAATTTGATTTAGCTGGATGAAAGATAGGTTTTAGCCCAATGGTTAAAGGCAATTACATTTGTGAGGAGATATGAATTATTCTGTGGGAAAGTATGGTTCTTAGGGAACCTAGAAGGGGGCTTCAACAGTTGACTATGAGGTAGATTCATAGACTACTTAAGCATCAACAATTTTAGAAGTCCTGAAACCGTATGACTCTAATAAATAATAAGGTCTTTCTTATTCTTAGTTTGCTCTTACCTTCCCACTCCTTGTAGGATCCATTCTCTATTCCTCTCTGCCCTGACTGCATCCTGGAAGCTGACCACCAAGGCCTGCATCACTGAAGCTTCCTTCCCAGCTAGCTGGCCTCCTGTTGGGTTTAGCCAATGGGAGGCACCAATAAGAAATTAGGGAGGGGAAGAGAGAAATAGTACACTTTCTTTGCTGCTGTTTCCCAGTTTGGGGCTGTGATTTTGGCTTTGGGCCAGTCTTTCATGACCACAGCTCCTTATTTCACTAGGTCCCCATAGAACCATCACTTCTTCCTCTTGCATCTTCAGGACTAGGAGAGGTTACAACTTCCCACTATTGTTAATGTATGTCTGGGTGTTTCAACACCCTTGGTTGATTCTCTTCATCCTGCCCACACTTTTGGAAGTCTCTCGAGCCACCTGACTTCAGTTTTTTCCTGCTGAGACCTTGACAGATACAAATGTGAAGTAATTTGTTTAGAATCATATTGTGAATTAGTGGACAGATTTGGTAAAACTCTACCCAGGACTCCTGATTCTTTTTGTCTAGTACTCTATCTATATGACATCCCTGCCTACTTGTTCTAACTACTTCGGGAAGCTTTTAGAAGAAGGCTTTGATATTTGAGCAGCCATGAATTCTTTTAAAAAAATCTACACCAGCCTTTGCTAGTGCCTCTGTCCACGGTAATAGAGCATTACAAGGAGGGATACGCTCTTGAGAGGCCCTGTCCACTCCAGCTGCAAATTGCATTGTAACTCTAACCTGGATGTAATAGGGGAGAATGTGGCATAAGCAAGGATGGTAAAACAGTAAGAAAATATATTAGGAGGAGAGATAGAGTGGTTTATCACTGTAGAGGAATTCCTTGAGTACTTTTGCCTATTTCAATTATTTTTTCAATGAAGAGAAATTAAGTTACAATTTACATACAGTAAAATTCACTCTTCTGGTGGACAGCTCTGTGAGTTTTGACAACCACAGTCATAAAACCTCCACCACAATCAAGATACAAAACAGTTTCATTGCTCCAAATAACCCCTGCCAGCTGCCCATTTGTAGTCAGCCTCTCCCCCACCTGCACCCTCTGTCAATCACTGATCTGTTTTCTGTCCTTATAATTTTGTATTATTCAGAATGTCTGAGTCTGGCTTCTTTCACTTAGCATAATAAATATGAGATTCATCCATGTCTGTGTGTATTGGTAGTTTGTTCCTTTTTACTACTGGCCAATATTCCATCCTAGTTATGTACAATAGTTTGCTTTCCCATTCCCCATCCCCCTAGGAGGAAAATTTCAATTATTTCCAGCTTGTGGATATTATGAATAAAGCTGCTGTAAGCAGTCATATACAGGTTTTTATGTGAACATAAATTTTTATTTCATCTAGGAATGGGATTACTGAGTCTTATGGTAAGGTTATGCCTATAAGAAATTGCCAAACTTTTCGAAAATGTCCATTTTGCATCCCCACAATTGTGTGGTTTTTATTTATGAAGAGCAGCAGACATTAGAACTATACAAATAAATATTTGCCTAAAATACATTTTAAACATAAACGATTTGACAGATAAAGCTCTATGTTTTCCTTATTTCACAATGTTTGGCAAATACTGAAATGAGTTTTCTGAACTTCTTAATCTTATTAGGTTCCACTGTTAGAAAATACAACTCTAGGTACCTCAAGAGAGGAATTTTTGGGCCAGCAAGACTTAAGGCAATGAGATGAGATGGATGAAAGGATGAAAAACAGCTGAGGATGGGTAACAGATTTAAACCTAAGGAGTGAAACTATTAGAATTCTAGAGGAAGATGTTGGAAATACTCTTCTAGACATTGGCCTAGGCAAAGAATTTATG
>NW_012150841.1:6749898-6762847 GCF_000956105.1 Propithecus coquereli
AGGGGGGGCAAGGGCAACATACGTAACCTAAACATCTGTACCCCCATAATATGCTGAAATAAAAAAAAAAAGAAAAACAGCTGACGAGCCTTTCAGCACGAATATCTATTTTCCAGTTTTAGCAAAAGTGACCTAATGATTAGGAATAACAAAACTTTGGATTCTCCTTATTACTGCAGGAGATAAGAAAGACACCGAATGTGGAAAATGATGATGGCGGGACCAGAATTCTTCCCTCTTGCCATTTGTTCATGGCAGAGTTGTTAGGAGGTTTCTAGATGCTTGGAATGCAGTTGGTGCCCAACTTGTCTGTTTCTTAGTTTGGAGCAGCCTATCGATTTTGCTATTGTTGGTCTTCAAGGCCAGAGAAATGGATAGTGCATGTTAACAACAAACCACAACAATCTCCCCTTCCTGCGACCTGCCGCTGCTCATAGGGGGCAGCTGCCTAGTAGATGTGAATAATTGATTTTTCAGCTGGCGCCCCAGCGTCAGTCATTTTCATCAGTCAGCAGGCGAGGACGTTGTGCAGCTTCTCACTGTCCCTGACTCTGAGCATGTGATATCTTTGCTTAAGAAGGCCCACAATGTGGTGACTGTTAATTGCCTGCACTTATGAAGTGAGTTTTCCTGGGCTCTTATCCTCTCTCCCTAAACCCATTTGAAGGTATATATTACTGGGCTGATTTTTTTATCTTTGAATTGCATTGGCTGATGAGCTCTGGAGAGCTGTGATTTGTCATCTCTGTCATTATTTTCAGCTCTCAGATGACTAGTGATTAGTAAGCTGACCAGGTAGGCGATATGGTGTTGGAGGCTATAAGGCAATGACCCCTGGGTAGTTCTGAGTATCAGACTGCCCTTACTATGAAACAGTATATGTTTTTGTGTTTCCAGCAAAATCAATCACATAGGTATTCACTAAGATGGGAAGCAGAAAAGTCTTGCTTGTAGGTTTTTCTAAAAGGAATTATCTTAGGGCTTGGGAAGAGTTTCAGTTCTCTAAACGTCTAGAAATGAGGTGATTGGCATTTTTTAATGATTATAGAAGTGATACATGAAACACATGAAGAGTAATGCAGAAACTAAAGTATAGCGTTATGAAGGTATAAAAAACTCCATGACCTATCTAGAAAGAATGTACAATCTATGTATACACAGATTTAAAAAATGGAGTTATATTCTTTATACAGTTTTATAAACCTACTGTTTTCCTTAATAGTATCTCATGACCCTCTTTCCGTGCCAGCAAGTAGAAATATGAATCATCATTTTTTAAAAGGTAAATTGTATTTCATTTACAGATGAATTATAGCATATTTAATCAATCTTCTATTGTCTCATATTTTAGTAAACATCATAAACAATGTTACAATAAATTTCTTGAACCTATATCTTCATGTGCTTGTCTGATTATTTCTATGGGAAAGTTACTAGAAGTAAAATTGCTGGATCAAACTATATGCATATTTGAATGATCGAATTGTGTATGTGTTTATGTGTGTGCGTGTGTGAGTATCCAAATTATTCTCTAGGAATGTTTTACTAATTTACCTTACAGCCAACAAAGAGATAATATCCCTGGGCATTCCGTGGGCATTATCATTCTTTTTGTCTTTGTTAAATTGGCCAGAAGACAGGTTGTATCTTGTTAGAGTTCTTATGATTCCTAGTGAGGATGAACATTTTTCATGTTTTATAGGTCGTTTACATTTCTCATTTGTGAATTGTCTGTTCATAGACCTTATCCATAGAAAATGGTGTATTTTTCTGTTTCTTTTTTATTTCCAAGAGTTCTTAACATGTCAATGATATTAAGCCTTCATCATATGTATTTTGCTCACGTTTTCTCAGTTTTCTATAGAGCTTAGTGATTTAGAATTTAGACCCTGGAGTTAAGACTACTTGGGTTCAAATACTGGCTCTGCCACTTACTAACTGACCTTGGTATCTTATATAACTGTTTTATTCCTTAGCTTGCTCACCTAATAGTATCTACCTCATAGGGCTATTGTTAAAGATCAAATGAATCAAAATATGTAAATTATTTAGAATGGTACTTGGTGCTTAGTAAATACTATAAGTAATTATTTTATTATTTGTTTAATGTGAGAAATTTACATGACATACAGTGGTCTTAAATTTATATATATTCAAATCTATCAGTCTTTTCATCTATCATTTCTTCCTGTGGTTCATGCTTAAAAAGATCTTCACCTAAAGATTATGTAAAAAAGTATCACCCATATTTTCTATTGGTACACTTTTTAATGTTCAAATCTTAATCCACCTAGATGGAAAAAACTCTAGCACTTCTTTCCTTTTGTGGCATTGTGTGTTGGTGGTGCTGAGTTTATAATCTTCTTGGAAATAACTAATGATGATAACTGTTCAGTATAATTCCTAATGCAGTATCTTGTTTAGGAAAGTTGTTAATGTGTTTGACAATCACAATAAGGCAAGTACGACAGAGTCTCTGTGTAGAAAAATTTGAGTTTGAAAGATTTAGGTGTGTACTTCCAGCGGATTTTCATTTCAGCTCCATCATTTTTCATTAGGTATAAATGGCAGAAAGCAGATATCTGAGCCTGGATCAGAGTTGTTTGTGATAGGTTGGAAAGCATGGCTACAGTGTTTCCAGTTCACCCCATCAAAAAGTGGAGTCTATCGCCCAACCCCTTGATTCTGGGCTGCCCGTATAATTTGCTTTGACCAATAGAATGTGATGTGGGAGTTCTAGAGCCTTCATCCTTTTTGACTACTGCCCTGGGACCACCATTCCATGAAGACGTCTTGGATGAAGGGCCACACAGAGAGAGAAGTTCAGCTGTGCCATCTGTCCCAGCTGAGCCTAGTTCTTAGCAGACCTGCCAGTCAAGTATAACTGCTTGAATAAGTCCCAGAGAGATCAACAGAAGAAGTGCACAGTCAACCTGCATAATTGTGTGAAATAGTAGATTTTTTTAAGCCACTGTTTTGAGGTGGTTGGTTTATAGCAATAAATTGAGTATATAATTTTAGAGGATTTTCATTTCAGACATACATGTTTTCATTAGGAGTCTGTGGCAGAAAAGAAATGTAAGGCTTTAACAAAGTTCTTGTTATCTCTAATTTCTAATAGGAATGCATCTATCCCCCCGTTTTCAAAATTGTGTCTACCTTATATTTTTTTATGTTGTATTTTGGAGGAAGAGCACGAGGGTGCTATTTTGGAACTGAGCTCATGTTTGAACTAGCTGTGAACTTGTTATATCCTTAAGCTGCTTGTTCTGATTTTCCTATGTTGAGCTCTTACTATGTGACAGTGTTCTGATTCAGAATTCCTAAACCCATTGTCTCTGAAGTTCTGAAAATTGCTCTACAATTTGTAATTAGAATCAAGAGGCTTTCATGATGTAGTGAAGCATTTTTTGGAGTTGGCATAGGTTGCGTAATACGTAGGAAGCCAATTTACCTTTCTAAGTCTCGGTTTCCTCAACTGTAAAGGAAGGTACCTGAATCATATGAACTCTAAATTCCTTTTCTATGCAAAACATTGGTGATATTTCTTCCCATTACATTTGTCCTGAGAATTCTGAAATGTTGTTACTTGAACCTTGTAACTTTTTTTTTTGAACCTTGTAACTTTTAAAATGTCTTTTTCATCATTGCTATTATGTATTGCTTTCAATTTCCAATTTCCTGCTTTAGTCATTTTTGCCTATGATTTAGGCCAAATGAACTCAGTCAATGATATGTATTCACTGGTAAATTTATCATTTTACCAATAAAATCTGTGCAACATATACTCTTCAAAATAATTAAACTAGAGGACCTCCTGTATTTAATAGGATGCTTAACAATCAACCACAAAACTTAGTGGCTTAAAACCACTGTGATTATGTCTCACACTTCTGTGGATCATTTGGGTGACTCTTCTGGTCTGGGCTAGCATGGCCAGGACTGTATGGTCCAGTATGGTCTCATTCAACATGTCTGGTGATTGGCTTGATGACATCTGGGGTAACAGGGATAACTTGGGCACATTATTATCATCCAGCAGGCTAGCATAGGCTTGCTAACATGTGGTATTTTCAAGGTCTCCAAGAGCAGTAAGAAGGAACAAGTTCCAATATGCAAATACTTTTCAGTCTTTGGCTTACATCACATTTGCTAATGTCTTATTGGCTAAAGCAAGTCACACGGCCAAACTCAGATTTCAAGGAGTTGAGGAATAGATTCCAGTTCATGATGGAAGGAGCTGCAAAGTCACATTGCAAAGGGGAATGGATACAGAAATGGAAAGAACTTGTGGCCATTTTTGCAATCTACCACAGTATCTGAGATTATTTACTTGGCCCTTGACTATTGCTATGTCATCTCTCACTGAGCAGTAAATGTATCTTAATTTCTCAAACAGAATTCCCTTGGAAAAGCCATTTCCTTCTCTTATGCAAGATTGATAATAACCTGTTTTACTTCAAACATATTATAAGTTAATTTTAGAAAATTTTACAAAATGAAAACAAGCAGGAAAAAAGAGAGTAAAAATAATGTCTAATTCTACCACTCAGAGATGACTATTATCATTTTACTTGCATAAGGCTTTAACCTTATAAAGATTAATAAATATTACTTATCCCATTATTGTGGTTACAGATAAACAAGAAAACGTACTCATAAACCCTTATGTGGATCCATTATTTTAAAATACTTTTGGCTATTTTTCTCTAGAACTCAGCCACAGTGAGTCTTTTGATGTATTATTAATAGTTAGGGTACAGGTTAAACAAAAACCCCCCAAATACAGAGGCTTAAATAAGATATGTAAGACAGATGGATAAGGTACTTATTTTTGTCTCAGGTAAAAGTCCAAAGGTAGATGATGGCTAGTTTAGGTTGGGCAAACATTTCTATTCCACCAGGTCATTCAGTAACCCAGGCTATTCGGTCAACTTGGCTATCATCAATATGTGGCTTCTAGATCTTGGTCCAAGGTGGTAGCTGTAGTTGTGGCTCTAGTTGCTGGAAATGTCTTCATTCTGAGAAGATGATTTGAAAGTTGCACATAAGACTTTCTCTCACATCTGTCAGCCCAAACTTAGTCAAACAGCTACACCTAGCTGTAAGGGTGGCCATGTATCAGATAAAACTTGGGGAAACTATTACCAAAAGAAAGAGAACATAGAGACTAGGGGATAATTATCAACTTCTGTTATGTTAACCAAATTGTATATATTTAGATGACTTTTCCTCCTTAAGCATGTAGCCCTACTGTGGTGGATATCTTTTGCTTTGTTCTGCCCTGTGTCCATTCTTCTCTGTTGGGATAACAGCACTTTAATTTTCCTTTAGAGAACTATCAGACCATGAAGTTTTGAGTGAGGCCAATATACGCCCCCCCCACTTCACTTCCCCTCACTACAAGGATGTGAATGTGACCTTGCCATGACCAGTGGAACTCACACCTGGATGTTTTTATTGGAAATATTGAGAAGGGGAATCTTTTTTTTTCTTCTGCTGGGACAGCTGAGTTGTTAGGATGAAAGACAAGAAAGAAGCTACTGAGAAAAATAAAGCTGAAGAATGGAGAGATAGAGATGGAATCCTGAAGATGTCATTTGAGTCTTGGGTTCAAACCACTCCTGAAGCTAGACTCTCCCTGGACTTTTAATTACATAATTTAAACAATCTAATTTATTTTTGTTTTAGCCATCATGTATTAGATTTCTGTCAATTGCAACTGAAAGATGGCTGATTAATCTACTCACCATACTCACCTTTACTAAACTTCATTTCCTTTAGGTCTCATTGCTTTTCCATGTAGGAGTATTTGAATTCAAATTCTGTCATCTAAGGTTGAGCCTGTTCCCTAATATGGTTTCACTGACAAATTATTTTTGAGTCTTTTCCAATCTTCACGCCTCTGTTAGAATAATATTGCAGGTTATGGTATTGGGCCTTATGGACAACCAATGGTTACTGAATTTCTCTCTGCCTCCCAATCCTTCGGTTTCTCTTTAAACTTTTTTCCACCTAATACACAAATATAGAAAGGAAGACAGGAGTTGGGTAGTAGGGAGGGGAGAGTCATGTTTGTAGAGAAAGAAGAACTTACATATAAATTTAAAAAAAACTATTTTGAGCCACTAACTTACCTTTGTTCCAACTCTCAATTACAGTGATTTAACGAATGGCAGAATTGGTCCAAAGAGTTGGGGCAAATTGAAAATGTTGGTAAAAACGATGCTACTGGTATTGTGAGTGGCATGAATAGAATGTTTAGAGAGAGGCCCGTGGCATCCAGCAGAGGCCAAGCTATTTGGGTGTCATTAAATTCATTATATGGCTTTTTGTGTTGCTTTTACTTTTATTCCATTAACAATTTGGGGGTTAAGGCCAGCCATTTTCCTATACCTAGATTTCCTTTTGTAATGTACCTACCCGCACCATGGCATGCAGCAATGCTGTTGATTCATTACTAAGATATCAGAATAAATCACTGCAAAATCTGCTATGCCTTCTATTCTGGTAACTGATGTTGAAGCTTTGATGTAAAGCTATTTATAGAAATACAGGAACTTTATGACTAATTAAGGGAATCCTAGATTAGATCATTCCCTTCCCTTTTTCTAAAACTTATGGGAATTTAATCTCTGATAAATGCTTATACAAAATTAATATTCTCAGGAATGAGAAGGTTAGTTAGATACTTGGTATTAACTTCAGTCTTCTGATAAAAAATCTCATAAATTAATCTAAAATTGTTATTGTTTCATTAAAAAGGGGGGTAATAATGAAGTTCACAGGTCATAAAATGACTCCATTCATGTTATACACTACACGTTCATTATGAATTGTGACCATATCTGGCCACATGACTTACTATTAGGCACCTCTGACAATCCCCTTGGGTAGGGTGGTGAGTAAGAACAGTGGCGCAGATAATGAACAACTCCTTTAGACTGGGCTTGGGCTTGGACACCCTTGGACTCTATTATTTGACATACATGAGTAGAGTTCCCTGTGGCAATATTTTCAATAGACTTGAAACTTCATCTTTATGAATTATTTTGACCAGTGTTGGTGAATTTCAGCACTATATGAACATATTATAGTCTTATTTAAAAGAAAACATTGTTTGCCATCCCCATAACAGATCTTTTAGCTGACTTTTTGTTATTTTCCCTTGTTACTGTGTCTCGGCAGGAAATATATCAGAGAAAATCAGCAGATCAGCAGAATGCTGCTGGTGTGCTGGAGCTTTTGTTTGTGCCTGTGTGCCAGTGTAAACATGAGCAGCATTTCATTCACCCCTCCAGTGCTCATTATTTGAAGCCATTTCCACAGCATGGTATTCCACAATACTAAGGAAAAGTTGAGTCCACTATTACCTGAATGAAACTGAGAATAAAAGAACCCATTCTTAGTGGAAAGAAAATTTGTCCACGCTCAAACCAAAGGAAATCACCACAAATAGGCCATACTTTTTTTTTTATTGTTGTTAAACCCAAGCAGACCTATTCAATGGACTATAATATGAACTCAGTCTCTGAATTTTTTCTGCATTTATCATTATTAATTTTTGTGGATTGCCTTTTAATATATTTTTATTTCCATGAGGATTTTTTGAGTTAAAATATTTCATTAGCGTTTTCTAAGCTAACATATTACTTAAATGTAACATGGGCATTATTTTTTCACTTTATTTGCAAATCTTATTCCTAGTGGCCCTAAAGAAATACAATAGGATGAATACGAATAATGTGATTGAAAAAGCAACTCTCCCCTCCTATTTGTAGGTGATATCCTTTTGCTACAATGGCCATTTTTTTTTTGGTTCGAAAGTGAGTTTTGTAGGTTAACCCACTTGTAGCCAGTTTATTGTTTCCACTCAGCCAATCAGAATCACAGCAGGTGGGAAATGCTTTGAGTTATCCAATCAAAACCTTCAATGCTTGATACCATTATAACCCTTTTTAAAGAGAAGACTGTTGTGGACTAAATCTGCTTGTGGTTGGTCTGAGTGCTAAGAGCAAAGTTAGATCGGTGTTTGAAAGCTGTTAGCACCAAGAATAGTTCTAATAGAAGTTAACTACACTCTTTTTAGGAAAATAATAGCTGTTATCATTGCAATTATGGTGTTCTCTTTCAGGGATAACTTCTGAGTTTGACATTATTACCATATATGCAGTTCAACAAACTTTTATTGTGAATATATTATGTTCTAGCACTGTAATGGGGTTATATAAATATGTATAAGATTTCCTATACTCCTAACCATTTTGCAAGGTGGATAGTGTTATTCCCATTTTATGGAGGAAATAAACTGAATCTTGAAGAGGTTAAATAACTTAGCATCATGAGCTGGTAATTGACAAAACCAGAATTTGGGCCCATGTCTACCAAATGTTAAAGCCCATGATTTTTTCAGCACCAAATCACCTCTCTAACCATATAAAATATGCATTATTCCCAAGGAGAAGCACTTTGTTTTGGCAGTGGCTCAACCATCCATTTTAGTGGTGCTTTAGTGGAAAACATTCTGTGGGAGTCAAAAGAAAGTAAGAGAAACAAGCCACTCTGCCATTGGTATTCTGCTGAGTTTCTCTGTTGATTTCACTCCCACTTTAGAATATTGCATTTAATTACCTGTCAAGCATATATCTTAACTTTCTGGAGGAAGGAGGGTCAGCCCAATTAGTGTTGTTATTTTTCCATTTAGTTTTCTGAATATACCTAATACATTTTAAATCTGTCCTCAACAATAACAATTTCAAGTAGAGAGCTTCTTAAGAGTAAATATTTTAACCCTGAGAATCTTGAGGTAAATTAATTTAATTTTGTAACCAAATTGGAGAATTACTAAGAACATCCAAAGTTGGGTGTTCAACCCTCTTTATTTATCTTTCAGGGCAAACAAATATAATTTCCAAAACCTTTAGACCATGTTCAGTACTTCCTTAGTGGAGTCTGGGGACATTTTTTTTTTCTAGAAATTGAACAAGTCCATGAGCTTTGTAACTTTTTTTGAATGTTGAAATTGTTATTCTACAGGCCTTTTCCTACTGGCTTCGTACTTGCCTCCCTATGTTATGCTTTCAAAAAAGATGAGCCTCTTGTTACATCCTTGAAAGTCATTGGGGAAAGAGAGAGAGCTTCAGTTTAGTTGTCTAGAATGAAATATTGATGAGGCCAGGGCCCTAAAATTATGTTAGGAACCATTTAAGATTTTTGGCTCAGTTAGCAGAGGTTGTTTCCAACTGGAACATTCAGACTTCTAATGAACATGACCTTTATGATGGTATCTAGATTCTACCAAGCAGAAAGATCTCATTAGATAATAGCTGTCTGTACTTGGGACACTATGTAGTTTACAAGATACTAGCTTGTCTACAACATATTTGATGACTACATTATTTCACACATTATTTGAAATGAGGGTTTTTACTTCATGTCTAGAAAATTATGTACTTCTTTTCTGTTGAATACATCTCTTCAAATTCTCCCAAACCAAATGTCGGTTACTTCAGCGAGTTTTTTGAATTAGCCCTGGGAATTGGTCCAGACATGTGGTCCTATTAATTATTGCCCTAGAATCTAATGTGTTTACTGAAATATGAATACAATTTCCTAAGGATTAGACATCATGTTGGACTTCCTAATGCAAAAGTTTTGCTGATAGTTAGCTCCTTGTCTGTGGTTGGGATAAGTTCAGTTTCACTCCTGAAGTTTATAACATCAACATGATCTTGCATAGTACTTCACAGACTTCCAAATTGTGCTCAAGATTACTGTTTTATCTGACTCTCAAAACAACCTTGTGAGGTAGGTGGGGTAGATATTTTTATATCCTGTAGAAGTTCCATAGGATATAAAAATATCTCAGGAAACTGAGAAATAATGTGGGGGAGAGATTCAGTGCTTAAATAAAACCTTCTGACAATTCATCCAGTGTTTCTCCACTTGTCAATCTAGTTTGATAATTCCTTCTTGTAAATTATATTCACAGTGGTTGTAATAGGGGATATTTTTGTCATATTTAAGAGGAGATAAAATAAATTTGTTTCATTAGTGTTTTATTATAGCCCTTCATCTGATGTCAGATTTACAGAGGAGTGAGGAATTATTACTTGAACACTTAAAAGATCAATATTTTCAAGAACATTGTAGGTGCTATTTTCCAGGTCCAAAGTTCTTATGAAGTTCTTTTGGTAGACATTGATCTTTTAAGTATTTGATGTATAAATTCTTTATTGCTCTCTGTAAGCTACTACTGTCATAGCAGTAAGCAGGCTAACAAGGGCTTGGGATTTTATGTGTGATGTGAACTTCATGAAACTAGTTGAATGTAAAGTCTTAAAATCCATTCAAGTAGTAAAAATTGGTCCAGAAGAGCCACTCGGAAGTTGTAATGAGTCATTGGTAAAAATATTCAATAGATGGAAAGCTCCTAACACAAGCTAAGTTGCACTGACGAAAAAGGAATACAGTTAGTCCTCCGTATCTGTGGGTTCTGCATTCATGGATGCAACCAACCACAGATTGAAAATATTCAGAAAAAAAAGGATGGTTGCATTTGTACTTAATATGTACAGAATTTTTTGATCATTGTTTCCTAAACAATACAGTATAACAACTATTTACATATCATTTACATTGTATTAGGTATTAGAAATAATCTAGAGATGATTTAAGGTATACAGGAGGATGTGCATAGGTTATATGCAAATACTGTGCCATTTTATGGAGGGGACTTGAGCATCCTCGGATTTTGGTATCTTTTGGGGGTCCTGGAACCAATCCTTCACAGATACTGAGGGACAGCTGTGTATGGCCAAAAGCCTTTATCACTTTAATAAGTAATTTTCAGCACCTAGTATGTGTGTCATGCTGGAGAGGATGTGAAGAAGCATGACTTTGTAACAAGTAGCTTACAATCTAGTCATATATACTACTATGGTTTCAATGTGTCCCCCAGAGTTCATGCATTGAAAACTTAATCCCTAATGCAATAGTGTTGAGAAGTGAGACCTTTAAGAGGTGATTGCGTCATGAGGGCTCTGCCTCATGAATAGATTAATGCCATTATTGTGGGAGTGGGTTAGTCATTGTGAGAGTGGGTTCCTGATACAAGGATGGGTTTGGCCCCCTCCCTGCCAATGCTCTCTTGCCCTTCTGCCTTCTGCCATGGGATGATGCCCTCACCAGATGCAAGCCCCTTGACTTTGGACTTCCCACCCTCCAAAACTATAAGAAATAAATCTCTGTTCTTTATAAATTACTCAGTCTCAGGTTATAGCAGCACAAAACAGACTAAGACATATATCTACATGCAAATAATTATAAAATGATACAGTAACCCTCAACTGATGTATATCCCATGCTGACAAATGGCTGACTGGCTTGGGAAAAGTTGCTCTGGTCAGTGGCAAGGATTCTCATTTGGGGATTCTCATTTCTAGAAATGTACATTTTTTTATTGTGGTAAAATATATATAACAGAATTTATCATTTTAACCGTTTTAAAATGTACAACTCATTGGCACTAAATACATTTATAATATTGTGCAGCCATCACCGCTATTTATTTCTAGAACTTTTTATCCTCCCAACCAGAAACTTGGACTCATTTAAACAGTAACTCCCCATTCTTCCCCACCTATAGCCCCCTGGTAATCTCCCTGAATTTGCCTATTCTAGGTACATCATATAAGTTGAACCATACAGTAGTTGTCATTTTGTGTCTGGATTATTTTGTTTCCAAGGTCAACCCATGTTTTCAGAATTTCATTTCTTTTTAAGGCTGAATAACATTCCATTGTATGTATACATCCCATTTGGTTTATCTATTCCTCTGTTGATATGAAATGTATATTTTAAGACATCTCTTTTCTTCTGCCTCCCTTTTTTGACTAGCTGTTGCCGGAAACCAGCACTTCACTGCTTGTTATTATAGATTCAATCCTGGGCGAGAGTGAGGGGGAGGGATATTTATCCAGATTTAACAAGTAAAAATACGGGATGCAGAATTAAATTTAAATTTCAGATACACAGTAAATACTTTTTAGTATAAGAATGTTCCATGCAATATTTGGGATGTACTTATATTAAAAAACTAGTTATTTATCTTAAATTTAAATTTAACTGGGTGTCCTGTATTTTATCTGGCAACCCAAGGAAGAAGGTCAAGTTCTTCAAACATTCCCCTCAGATAGCTAGCTCTGGCACCCTTCACTATGCTCTGACCTGATGATTGATCAATGTTGGGAGAATTCTTCATTCTCCACCTCTAACCTCCAAGGCCGAGTCAGACTCAGGGCGTTGAGACTAAGGAGAAATAAACATAGTGGGAACAGAGATCTCAATTTCTCTGAACCAGAGGAGGTATGTTCCTGGCACCTCAGATTGTTACTCGGTGCACTTTCCTGTAGACATATGATGTTTAAGTCCTTATCGATCCATTTATTTACACAGTTCCAAAACCACTCCCACATTTTTAGGTATTAGTAATAGAAGCACCCCAATTATTGGTACCAAAATCTGCATTAGTTTGCTAGGGCTGCTGTAACAAATACCACAGACTGGGTGGCTTAAACAATAGAAATTAATTTTCTTACAGCACTGGAGGCTTGACGTCCAAGATCAAGGTGTTGGCATGGCTGATTTCTTCTGAAGAAGAAATCCTCTCTCCTTGGTTTGTAGACGTCTGAATTCTCCCTGTATCTTCACGTGGCCTTTCCTCTGCTATGTCTATGTCCTAATCTCCTTATAAGAAAATCAGTCATGTGATTGCTTGTCTGGGAAGGGCTGATAACCAGAATCTATCTAGAACTCAAAAAAATCAACAAGAAAAAATCAAACAACCCCATCATCAAATGGGCAAGCGAAATGAACAGAAACTTTTCAAAAGAAGACAGAATAATGGCCAGCAAACATATAAAAAAATGCTCAACATCTCTAATCATTA
>NW_012150841.1:6763729-6813978 GCF_000956105.1 Propithecus coquereli
AAAAAAAAAAAAAGAAAATCAGTCATATTGGATTAGGCTTCACCCTATTGACCTCATTTAACTTTAATTGCCTCCTTAAAGGCCTGTCTCCAAACACAGTCATATTGTGTGGTGCTGGTACTTAGGACTTCAACATGAATTTTGGGGAATACAGTTCAGTCCACAGCAGTTACTGCCAAACAACATTTGTATTTTGAGATGTTCATTTTTAGTTGTGGAATAAAACACTTTGTTCTTTCAAAAAAGAACTCAAGGTATCAGCAAACAGGTGGGTAAACTGCTTTTTATGTGAGAGTGAGTGTACAAATGTGATAAAGCCATGTTTTTATACCTATTTCTCAAAGCAGCTTATTCAGTTGTATCAGTCAGCTATTGCCACAATGATGCCACATGACAAATTACCTCAAAACTCAGGGGCCTCAGACAACAAAAATTCATTATTACTCACATATTTGTAGATCAGCTGGTGGGGGAGGCTGCCTATATAGGCCTGGCTTGACTCAGACTATAAGTTAGATCCAGGTTCCCACGTCTCTCATCTTTCTCGAACTCGTGGGTTAGCTGGGGCATGTTCTTATGGATATGGAAGAACTGTAAGAGGGGTGAGCTGAAAGATGCAATGCCTTTTAATGTCCAAAGTCCTAATCAACACAGTCTCTTCTATCCACTTTCCATTCACCAAAGCAAGTCTCGTGGCCAAGGCCAACACTAATGTGATGAAATTTACTGTGCTTCCAGAGGGAGGGACTGTTAAGTAACATAGCAAAGGGTATAGATAGAGGGAGAGGTGAAATTTAGGGCCCGTAATGTGCCACATACTGAAATAATAGGGTTTATAGAGACTATCTACAGGCTCTTAGTGTTAAGATTTACTTTCCTAAGCGAATACAGAAAATGTGGGCTTAATACTTCCTGGTGGTTGATATTGTTGAAGAGTGTGTGGGCCCATGTCACACATATTCAGGAACCTAGACCCACTCTGTTCTAACACAAGCACACCCAAGGCGATCTCTCTTTCTAGACACTCTCTTCCATACCTGGACTTGTCTTTATCTCCTCTTCCTAACCTCCAACTCTTTGTTTTTTTCCTCTATGAGACCCTATCACACATATTATCAGCTGGTATATTGCCTGGAATGAAGGGCACATTTGGAGAATCGATGCTGGATAAATGGTTTGGAACCAACTTGTGGAGAAGGCAAAAGAGTTGGGACTTTAACCACTATGCCACAGGAGCCCTGGAAATATGGTTTCTTCGGGGAACTTAAGACATTTTGCAGAACTTAAGTTAGAAAAAGTATTAAATGGTCTTTTGTGAGCTAATTAAAGATGATACAAAATAAAGCCAAGGAAATCTTTCACATTAAAAGAGTTAGTAAATATTATTTGAATTTAGATTTAATTTTCTGCATCTTCCCATGGTTCAAAATTTATGACAATATAAAAAGGTATACATTCAGAAGTTTGTCTATCTTGTGCTGCTATAACAGAATACCACAGACCGGGTAATTTATAAAGAACAGAGATTTATTTCTTACAGTTCTGGAGGCTGGAAAATCTAAGATGAAAGGGCTACATCTGGTGACAGCCTTCTTGCTGCATCATAATATGGCAGAAGGCATCACATGGCAAGAGAGAATGAGGGGGGTGGAGAGAGAGAGAGCGAGACAGCAAGAGATCAAACTCAAAGCCTCAAGCCCTTTTATAATTGGAATTAATCTATTCATGAAGGTGAGTCCCTCAAGATCTAAACACCTCCCATTAGGCCCCACCTCCCAACATTGTTGCATTGGGGATTATGTTTCCAACACATGAACTTTGGGGGACAAGTCCTGACCATAGTAGAAATCCTGTTCCCATCCCTATCCTTGTCCTCCCTGATCCCTACACTTGCCCCCTGTAAGTGACTACTTGTTTTAGTTTCTTCTTTATCCTTCCAGTATTTATGCAGCTACAAATATATTTTTTTCTGCCCCCCGTCTTATACAGAAGGTAATATATTATATGTACTCATTTGCATCTTTCTTCATTAATGATATATTGTGGAAATCTTTCTGAATAAGTACATAGAGAGTTTCCTGATCGCACAATCATTTATTATGTGAATGTACCATAGTTTATGAATATCTTGTTGCACACTCGGATTGTTTCCAATCTTTGGATATTACAAACAATGCTATAACAAAATTACCTTATGTACACATTATTTCTTCTAAATGCACGTATAGCTATAAAATGAATTCTTGGGGGTGGGATTGCTAGACTGGAGGGAAAATTTATTTGTAATTTTGATAGATGTTGCCAAATTGTTCTTCATAGGAGTTCTACCATCTTGAACTTCAACCACCCATGTATGAATTACCTTCACAGCCTTGTCAACAGACTGTGTCTGTTGTCAAGTCTTTGGATCTTATGAGTGAGATTGAGTTTACTGTCATGTTTAAAGGTCATATGTTTTCATCTTTAATTAGACATGTCTTTTGTCTATTTTTCTGTTGGGATGTTAATCTTTTCCATCTCAATTTCTAGAAGTTTTTTTTAAAAAAACATAAAACAGAAATTATTATTTAGTGGTATGTTTCAAATAAATTCCCTAATATTATTTGTCATGTGACTTTGCTCATGCGCTTTTTTTTTCCATGAAAAAAATCTGTTTTTATTTCATTGATTTTTATCTTTCCTTTTAGGCTTCAGGATTTTTAAAGTCATAGAAAGGCCTTCACAGTGCCAAGGTTATAAAGCAATTTACTTACATGTTCTTCTTGCACTTTAGTGGTTTTGAGATTTATAATTAAACATTTGATACATTTGGAGTTTATCTTGGTACACAGTGTAAAATGGAGATCTAACAGTTTTTCCAAGTATCTACCAAGACAGCTTGTAGCACCAGTCTTCTTCATTCTTTTTTTTAGTAGTTTTTCTTATATATTCTTGCTTTATTTTTCCCTGTAGACTTTAGAATCAGCTTGTCTACATAAAAAAATCTATTAGTATTTTTATGAGAATTATATTAATTTTATAGATTAATTTAGGGTAATTGATGTATTTATAATGTTGACAGTTCCTTTCCAAGATCATGGTATATCTTTCTATTTTTCAGGTCTATTTTTGTATCTTTTGAGATTATTTCAAGGTCTTCATATATATTTTGCACATTTTTTTGTTACATTTAGCCCCAGACATTTTATCCTCTTTGCCGCTCTTGTATACAGGGTCTTCTCTTCCATTATGTTGGCTCATGGTTGTTGTTTGTATATAGGCTGACTGTTGGGTTCTGTGTATTAATTTTATACTCCACTTCCTTTCTATTTGTTTTCCAGTGGATTCTCTTATGTTATCCAGGTATACAATCTTATCAACTGTAAATAGGGATGATTTTGCCTTTCCTTTTTTTCCCCCAGATATGCCTTTCCTTTCTAATATTTATACCTTAAATTTCTTTTCATTATCTAATTTCATTGTTAAAAACTCAAGTAAAATCAATTGGATAATTTTAGTCTCTATAAATATGATCAAGCCTAGGATTAAATTATGATTTAAAAGCTTCCAATTTCATATTTTTTTTTCTCATTAATGTCCTAGTGAGGCTTCGAATGACAGAGATTTTAAGTGCCATGGTGCTACGCCTTTAGACTCAGATGTTAGGCTTGAAAGTCTACTTAGGGTACTTGGGAGCTTTGGGCTGGTGGGAGGATAGAGTGACCCTCAAGGCAGAATGGATGTCAGAATCAGAGGCACTGACTTGATGCAGAGATGACTTTGGAGCTCTGCTAGGTTGGCAAGGCACAGGCAGAGTTACAGTGCTGTCAGGGTCACATTTCACTCTGACTTACTCCTGATGTTTGCATTTCTCTGTTAAGTAAAACTCCCCCGTATTCTTCCTTCTTCTGTTTGCCCTCCTGCTTGCCCTTTTCCTTCTCCTTTTCTTCCTTATTCGTAGTTAACAAAGTTTAAGGAGGTTTTCTGACATTTAGATTGGATTTAAATCTTCAGCCATCTTGAAGAGCGTTTAAAGTAGGATCCTATGGTGGGCCAAGAAGGGAAACCTAGAAGATAGTGGGGAAATGTTTTCAAAAACTACAAATCTGAACAGTTGTCCTAAATAGGGGTACTGTTGTACTTGAAATCTGACCAGTGAGGGATGGGTTTTCACGTTGGACCTCTGTCAGGAAGTTACTCTTCCCTCGAAAAAGCTGGAACCCCAACACACCCCTCCCACTGCTGGCTGCCAGACAGCGCTGAGGACATGGAGGTTAGAGGATCTAGAGGGAAGCCAGTGTGGGCAAGGTGTCAGGGATTAATTAATTAGTAACAGGCATTTTTGCAAAGCACAGTGAATGTGTGCCATTGATAAAGCTTCTGTACTTCAGGTGATCTTCATGTGACTGCAGACAGAGATTGAGAGCATCTGCTTTTATTACTGCAGGTCCACATAGAATGCAGTCTCATTCCAGTGAGGACTGGTTTGGGACCAGAAGTGTGTAAGCCACACAGAAGGAGATCCATAGAACCTAGGCAACAAGGGAAGAGAAAGGTGAACAGGATCAAAGCAGAGACAATTTTCTCATCCACACTTGCTAATGGTTTGGGAGGACTGGAAGTGAAAATAAGAAGCATAACAAATTCCATTTGTGGTTTGTTATATCATTTTGCTTGATCAACTAACTGATTGTTGATCAGCTGTTTCATTCCATAATGGGGATCCGGTCTTTGTTGTTGTTGTTTTGAACAAAGTACTGCTTTATCAAGTCCTCCAGAAATTGTTAGAAATGGTCCTTTAGACTGGGAGGAACTAACAGATGACATATGCTGAGATTCCTGGGCCCAAAATGGATAAAAATAGGCAGCAAAGAAAATCCCCTTTACAGAATGTTGCTTTAATAAGCTTATTTCTATCTGGGTATCTCAGTGCCATGTAGGCCTTCAAAGGTGTTAGCCAGAAGAGAACAAGGGCCTGAGGGACGAAATTGTTAGGTTGTAGGGAATTGTGCAAACTCTAGTTACT
Organism: Propithecus coquereli; assembly: GCF_000956105.1. Taxonomy (NCBI): domain Eukaryota; kingdom Metazoa; phylum Chordata; class Mammalia; order Primates; family Indriidae; genus Propithecus; species Propithecus coquereli. The sequence continues at coordinate 6,768,735 of NW_012150841.1, forward strand.
TAATTGTTAGGATCCTGTGGTCTTTCATTTGTAAAACAGAAATAATATTTGCTTCCTAGGAATTTTATGAAGGAATAAATAAATGATGTGTGTAAAGGATTTAGTACCTGAAGCATACAAAATACTCTATAAGTGGTTATTAGTATTAGTATTAATATTATTACATCTGCATTTATAATAAACCATTGGTCTGGTCTGATCCCTTACTCAACTTTCACTTGAGTTTTCTTAACTGTTTAAACTAAGACATGGAGCAAAGTTAATTACAACCCTGGGTTTCTAAAATTCCTAGAGCATTTTAGAACAGAATTGCAATATCAAACTTCTGGTATGAATTGAATAACTGCAGCTATGTTGCATCGCTTTGACCTGCTCCTGTTTGAGTGTTTAACATTGCAGGATAGCCTTTCTGTCCGGGCCGAAATTGAGGGAAGGAAGAATAACTGCTTTTCTTTTTTCTTGTAGCTGTGAAACCTGTAGATTACAGTCTGCCTTTGAGGAAATTTTAGAGTATAACAATTTAGGGAATGGAGGAGTCCCTTTTGAAGCTCACATTATGAAAAAAAAAAACAAACAAAAAAACAACCCATCCTCTCAAATGTTTTCTTTCTCCGTATGTCATGTTTTGCTGATTTTCTACCTTTTTTCCCCCTTCAGACCATGTATAGCTGATGATTCTTCACTGAACTAGTAAGGACATTCTCTCATCCAGAAAGCTAATAGTTGAGGCTTTTAACCCTAAAGAAGTGTGGTTATCTAACCTATAAATTATTTTTCTTCTCACTTATTTTATGTATCCTTCTATCTTCTTGGTTTGTTCCCTGGTTTTGTTATCAGAAATCTATGATTCTTAGTTTTCTTGTCACAATAACATTAGAAGTCATAAAGAACACTGTCTTGGGTTATTAACTTAGTGGAAGATTCTTCAGATAGATTTAATCAGTACTGGGCAGGAAGAAGCAAAACTTTCCAAATGTTCTACTTGTACCATATAAATTAAATTGGAAATAGTTAGACAACCATGTAAATTCATTCTCTTATCTTACTGGCTTTTAGCATAATTTACAACATATAACATCTGTTCTCTTTGCCTGAGTAAATCAAATTTACTCTCTTTTATCTTCAAGTTTATCAATAGTAGGTGGAGAAAAAGTAACAAGCAATTAAGATATTTTAAGCTCCTTGCCTCAAGGCTAATCAGACACATACTCTATACTTTTGTAATAATACCTTGCAATTTGATGACTACAAATCTTTTATTATATGCCTTTAGTCATTTGTAACATGACTATATGGAGTTTCATTTATCAAAAAGGTTAAAGAGCTAATTTACATTAGGTAATTTCTTAACCCAAAAAAGAACTTTTCCTGCTTTTAAATGTTTTCATTATATGCTCACACAATTTAGAAATGTTTTTATGAATTTTAGATCACCTTGATGACAATGGAACCAACAATGATGACAAAATATATCTCAATAAATTGTGATTTTGATGGAAGTAATGCAATTTAAAAATAACCATAGCTAATATTTAGTTTCTACTGCATTTCAGATGCTGTTCCAAATGCTTTATATACTTTAACACTTAACTGTGTCCTTATAACAATACATTTATGTCCCTAATTTTCACAGAAATGGAGGCTCAGATTAAATTACTTGTCAAGGTCTCACTGGCATTAAGTGCTGGAGCTGGGATATGAATTCATGCTTAGCTTCCCACCCCACTCTCTTTCAACTACCCAAATCAACCTGGGAAAATGGTAGCAGATTAAAATGATTTTGAACTTTAAGCGAAAATGTTGCTATCTTTAAAGGTAACTATCTGTGTGGCCTCATAAATCTACCTCAAAGAAGGCCTTCTATAGAGTTGCCATTTAAACATTGTCATCCATGGAGACTGAGGTCCAAATGATTTCATATAAGTGGATCTGAGTGAAGTAAAAACCTTCACTAGACAAAAGGCAGTGTGATAGCAGGGGTTGTATTTATCTTCTTTGCTGATCTAGTCCCAGGGCCTAGCATTAGACTTGGCACATAGTAAGTGCTCATCAAAATATTCATAGAATTGAATTAAAACCAATTTGGTCATGTGCAACTTGGTTTATAGTTTTAAAATATCATTTCTTTTGTTTTGGTAAAATTAATACTTGCTCACTCTAAAGAATTTAAGCAATAAAAGAAGGAAAAGAAAACACCCCAAATCCTACTATGGTACCTAAAAACAATTGCTATTGACATTATTAACCATCATTCCAAACATTATTCTGTGCACCTATATAGAAAGGATAGCTAAAATACTTTAAAAATAGGATTATACTACACAAGCTATTTTATTAAATACAATTTTAATTTCACCTAAATTTAACAAAATTAAAATACATTGAAGTAAACCTAAAGGAATTGTTATAATTTAAATCAGTGTTTCTTCACCACAAAAGTTATTATTTTCGAAATTATCCCATGATCCCTTTTAGGATAAGACAAAAGAGAATATAAAAAATTAAGATTTTAGGCTGGGTGTGATGGCTCACACCTGTAATCCTAGCACTTTGGGAGGCTGAGGCAGGAGGGTCACTTGAGGCTAGGCGTTCAAGACCAGCCTGGGCAATATAGCGAGACCTCATCTCTACGATAAAAAAAATTTAAGGGTTTGTATGTGTGTAGATAGATAGATAGATATACCTTAGTTTTATATATACATGCTTTATTTTTATGTAGTATTAAATTCCTCATATGAAATATGAAGACATTAGCATTTTCGTTCTCCTTTTTATCTTATTATATTATTATTTTTGAATTGTTATGGTTTATATTTGTTTTATTCTATTTTGATAACATAAACAATTATCTAAAATTGATCTCTATATAAATGGGACTTTTACCACCAATTCATTTACTATGTGTTCTTCATTTTGATACATCTCTTAATTAAATAGATTGCATACTCATGTCTTATTTTCTAAGAAAGGCTCATATGTATTGTATTCCTTGAGGTTTTTTTTTATGGTTGGGAATGTCTGCATATTGCCTTTTTATTTGAATGTCATCATGACTGGGTATAATATTCTTGGGTATACTTTCCCTTAGAATGTTGTGGACACATTTCTACTGTCCTGTACACCTTTGGATACTTTTCTAATCTCTTTGATGAAATATCTGTTTTAGGGACATCAATTATCTTTCTTTTGGATTTTTTTTTCTATCCTTCATTACTGTTAGTATTTCTTTGATAGCTTTGACTTTTTTATGTGCAATCATTGTGATTATTTCAAGTTTTTCTTTTTTTCTTATTTTAAATTTAAAAAATATTAAGGGGGTACAAATGTTTTAGGTTACATGAATCACTTTTGTAATGCTTGAGTCCCAGCTACAGGTGTGCCTATAACCCAAATAGTTTTCATTGTACCCACCCATTAGGTAGATTTTTCCTCCCCCCCATTTGATTTCCACTGAGTTTTACTTCCCTCTGTGCACATGTCTGCTCATTGGTTAGTTCCAATTTAATAGTGAGTACATGTGGTGTTGGTTTTTCCATTCTTGAAATACTTAGAATGGTCTCCAGTTCCATCATATTGTTGCAAAAGGTATTAATTCATCTTTTTTATGGCTCAGTAGTACTCCATTGATATACATATACCACATTTTATTAATCCACTCATGAATTGATGGGCACTTGGGTTGATTCCACATATTGGCAATTTTAATTGTACTGCAATAAACATCTGAGCACAGGTGTCTTATTGGCGAAAAGTCTTCTTTTCCTTTGGGTAGGTACCCAATAGTGGGATTGTTGGATCGAATGGTAGGTCTACTTTTAGTTCTTTGAGAAATCTCCATACTGTTTTCCATAAGGGTTGTACTAATTTGCAGTCACACCAACAGTGTATAAGCATTCCTTTCTCTCTGCATCCACACCAGCATCTATTGTTTTTGGACTTTTTAATAAAAGCCATTCTAACTGGAGTAAGGTGATATCTCATTGTGGTTTTAATTTGCATTTCCCTGATGATTAGTGATGTTGAGCATTTTTTCATATGTTTATTGGCTATTTGTCTTTCTACTTTTGAGAATCTTCTGTTCATGTCTGTTGCCCACTTTTTAATAGGGTCGTTTGTTTTTTTCTTGCTGATTTGCTTGAGTTCCCCCATGGTATCCATGGTGATTTACAAATTCAATGCAATCCTCATCAAATTACCAATGTCGTACTTCACAGACCTAGAGAAAATAATTCAATCCTTTGTTTGTAACCAGAAAAGAGCCCAAATCACCAAATCAATCTTAAGCAAAAAGAACAAATCTGGAGGCTTCACGTTACCAGACTTAAAACTATACTACAAGGCTATAGTAACCAAAACAGCATAGTATTGGTACAAAAATAGAGACATAATACAATGGAACAGAAAGAGGACCCAGATATAAAACCACCTATCTACAACCAGCTGATCTTTGACAAAGTGGACAACATCGTACACTGGGGAAAAGAATACCTATTCAATAAATGGCGCTGGGAAAATTGGATAGCCACATGCAGAAGAATGAAACAGGACTCCTACCTCTCACCACTCACAAAAATTAATACGAGATGGATAAAAGACTTAAATGTAAGGCATGAAACCATAAGAATTCTAGAGAAAAATGTAGGAAAACTCTTCTAGATATCAGCCTAGGCAAAGAATTTGTGACTAAGACCCCAATGGCAATCATGGCAACAACAAAAATTAATAAATGGGATTTGATTAAACTAAAAAGCTTCTGCACAGCTAAGGAAACAATCAATAGAGAAAATAGACAACCTACAGAATGGGAGAAACTATTTGCAAGCTAACATCTGATAAAGGGCTAATATCAAGTTTATTTTTCATTGCCACTTATGTGAATCTCAGCCTTATCAACTCTGTACCTTCTCTCCATTTTATTTATTAGTTCTCTATTGGCATGGTTTTGGTCCTCAATTTGTTTCTTATATCTGCAATCTCCCTTTTCATCTTCTTTTATTATCTTGCTTTTGAGCTGCTTTTCTGTTAACCAGAATTTATTTTTATTTAGTTTAAAAATAGGTAATATATATTTTCAAAAATTAAAGAAAAGCTCTATGTGAAAATACCCACTCTCATTTTTCATCCATCGAGTTCACCTCCCCTGTACATAACCAGTGTTATAAATGAGTTTAGTGCCCTTTTGGAGTTTATGAATATTCAAGCAAGATAAAAATATGGTTTTTTAAAAAACTTTTCCTATGTAGAGCCCATATTATTTGGTTTTGTAGTTTATTTGTGGGGTAATTTCTTTTTGTTCCTTGGATAAAATATTTTCTTGGACTTATTTCTGTGTCTTTTCCTTCTTTCTACCGTTTTGCTGTGATGCGCTTGCATATTTTCCTTGCTATTTTTATTTTTCTCATATTTTACTTGGACAGCTCTGTCTATAACTTTTGATTGTTCTCATATAGTGTAGATAACTTCTTTATCACTTCCCACTTTATTTTGAGATCAATGTTATTTGTACTATAAGCCACAGTTGAAAATTGGACATTTAATGCTTAACCTCTTTTTATAATCTGGGGACATGGCAGGGGATGGGGAACTCAGTTAAGGGAGCGTGTATTTTAGTTAAAATCCCTGGGATTTTAGTACATTGTTAAATGTCCTGAACAAGGTTTCCTCTACCTTTCCTCTACCTCTTCTCTATATCCCATTCACCTGATGGGGTGTGTTGGGGGGGCAATACCATAGGCTTTGGGTATGTTTTCCAGTTCAACCTGCATCTCTGGAGCCCTCTCACTTCATCCAAAATTTAACCTCTTATTTTTTCAAACTTCTTTTATTTCACCTATTTCTTTACGGCAGCCATTTCCATTGTGCCACTGTTAAAAGTGGGAAAAGATACCAGCTCAGTTAGATACTCTCCAAATTTGCGGATATCAATAGGAATGTCCATGATTTTTATGACTCACAATTTAGCTTCTGAGGGGTGGGGAAAAGTTAAGTGGAAAGCCATGCCGCATCTTGTTAGTTTGTTTGAGAATGCTATTTCTTTCCTGTGTTATCAATTTATGAAGCTTATGACATTGGAAGGTAATATTTATCTTATTTGGTTTTGACTCATCTTTTTTTTTGCAGTTTTTTTCCTTCTTTTTGTTAAGTATTAGAGAAATTATTTCCCAGAAATCTTTGTTTTCCAAAAAAGTATTTGGCTTTTTCTTTTCCTCTTTTCTTTTAAGGAAAAATCTTAGACAAGTTAAATTTAACAGAGTTTAATTGAGCAAAGAACAATTCGTGAATGGGGCAGCCCTCAGAACCAGAACGGGTTCTAAGAACTTGGGCTTGCAATGTGGGCAGCCAGCATTTATGCACAGAAAATGAAAATGAGGTACGGAGACAGCTTAATTGGTTACAACTCGGCATTTTGCCTTATTTGAATCAGCTGGCTACCTGTGATTAATTGAAACTGAGCTGCTGTAATTGCCTGAGACTCAGCTATTTGTTACCAGAGTATACCTGTACAGTAGTACCAAGTTAGGCTTCCAGTTAGTTTATGCACTATGTTAGGTTGTGGTTTGTTATGTAAGGACTTGAGTACATAGCCATACTCAGGCCAAATTTAGTTTAGTTTAATGGGCTTATACAGTCCGTTCTATTCTCTACCTATAACCAAATTTCAACATTATATGGGAATGGTTATTACAATATATGCAAACAAATAATTCCTTTGTGAGGCCAGGAAATATGGGGGAGAAGTATTACTTCGTTTAAAGCTAATCTGCTAATTTTTTATTGAACTTTAAGTTTTTGGCAGGTTGACATGATATTTTGAAATTTCCTTCAGTCTGTGGCTGTCCTAGAATAGTGAAGTCCTATGAATGACTTTATATGTCAATAGAGCTATATTTCTCAATGTGTTGTTTGTGGCCTATTACTCCAAATGGCCAAAGCCTAGAAAAAGCTAAAGAATCTAAAGATCCTGCTTGGAGAATTGAAGGGAAGGCTTTTAAGAAGAGACCACACAATGTCCTGTCATCTCAGAGAGTCATGTCTAGCCTAGCTGCAGAAAGAGGACTGACTGAATTTACAGCTTTCATCTTCCGCCAGTCACAGCCACAGCTGCTCTGTTCCCTTTGTTTACAAAGGAACAGGCTGCGGCTGCTGCTGAGATAGAACCAAGGTGGTTGATACAAGAAGATGGTTAAAAACCCAATAGCCAGGAGAGTGAGAATTGGAAGCATTCGAGAAAGGGAATGGAGGAATGCAGGACTGCTCCCGGAGTCCTGCCAAGCTCTCTGGCACTGCAAGCCCTCTGCATACTGCTGTTACATGCCAAGTTTTACCAACTGTGAAATTAATATTTCTACATCATAATATCACTTTTTCCCCAAAGGAGGCTTAAAATAATAAATACAAGTTTAAGAAAACTCCCCCAAGCAAATCTGACTGAGCTGGGAACTGAATCCCATGATTCAGACACAAGTAGTATTTTTTGGCAGTATTTAAACATTTTTGGTTCTTGTTCCAGGTGTAGTTTTAAAGGAGTGATACATTGGGATTCCCCTTTGCTCTTTTCTCCATTCTTGAATTTTGCTGGCAGAAATTTGAATGTTGTGAGCTCTTCACACCAAAACCATATATTCTTTTCCTGTCTAATGAATATTAAAGCTCCTGTCAACTTCCTATCCACAGATTAAGTGTATCTTAGCAGATGTAGGTATTATTCCACTGTGATTGAGTTATCTAGGACACACAGCTAACAAGGTTTCTGTAGGTAAAACTTGAGAATAACAGTCTCCACTGCTGACTGCTTCCTCTTCCCCAGGGAATGAAGATGGCCTCAGAATTTAATTATAAAGGAAACGATAGATCCTAGCATAGTTATGCAGGAACACTCTAAAGAGATGAGGTGTTGCCTTTTCACTGAGGCTAGACAGATATGGTATGATTCCATGTATATGAAATATCCAGAATGGGCCATTCCATAGAGACAGAAAGCAGATTAGTGGTTACTAGGGGCTGGAGAGAGGGGAGAATGGGGAATGACTGCCGAATGGGTACAGGGTTTCTTTTTGGGATGATGAAAATGTTCTGGAACTAGATAGTTGTGATGGTTGCAGAACATTGTGAATGCACTAAAAGTCACTGTATTGCACACTTTAAAATGGCTAATTTTCTCTTATATAAATCTCACCTCAATAGAAAAAATAAAATAGGAGAGTGAGAAGTTAGGAGACAGTGATAGTCCTGATGTGACATACATTTTAAAAGTATTTTATTTTAAAAGCATTATATTTATATAGTTTTTGAATAGGCATGCACATAGTACAAGCTTCAAAAAAGGACAAAGTAAACTGTCAGTCTCTTTCCCTCCCTATCTCCCAGTCACCTAGTTCTCTTTCCTTGGTGGAAAACATAGTTATCAGTTTCTTATATATTTTGAATCTATGCATAATGAGTATGTGTATTTGTGTGTGTATATATATAAATATGTGTACAGTGTGTGTATATATATATATATAATATGTATATGTGTATTCTGATATATATTGTATGTACCATTTGAATCAAATTGTAGCTAATGGAGTTCAGGACATGCTACTCCAAAATATGGTGCCTTGCATTTGAGAAAATATCAGAAGCAGGGAGGTGACTCTCACCTTCCCCTCCCTCCCCTGAAGCAGGTCACTTAAGTGATCCTTTCTCTATACCTGGAGGAAAGTAATGTCCTTATCTCTGAAGACACAGAAACACAAAAAAGAATCTGAACAAACAGTACTTGCTAAGTTCCCCCAGTTTATGATCATTAGACCATATCCTTTTGTCCTCTAATCATATTTCTCCACAACTGTCCACTCTTCATCAAGCCAAAGCATAAATATACACAAGTTTATCTGTTTCTTTGGATCTTTGTTTCCTCATGAAGGCTCCCATGTCATGAAAAACTTACATTAAATAAATTTGTATGCTTTTCTCTTGTTAATCTATCTTTTGTTATAGGGTCCTCATTAGTTTCACCCATGAAACTAATGATGGGTGAAGAAAAGAAATCCTTCCTCCTCTACATAGCATACTACAAACACGTTTTGCATCTTGCTTTCTTCACTTAATATATCTTAGAGGTCATTTCATATCACTGCTAGAATGTTGCCTAGTTCCTTTTAACAGCTTCACAGAATTCCAATATTGGATCAGAATTTATTAATCTGTTCCCTGTTGATGAATATTTAGATATTTAGGCTGTTTTCAGTCTTCTGCTGTTACAAATAATGCTATAGTGAATATTCTATATGTATATATGTTATTTTGCATAGATGTGAGCATGTGATAAGGTCCTGAACTAAGGAAGTGGCAAGCTGAAGGGAGAGGAGGAGATGTAAGAATATGAAAGACAGTAAGCATGCAAGGAGGCAGAATTTATAAAATGTGGCAATTGATTGCATACCATAGGTGAAGGAGAGGGGGAAATTTGTATTGCTGTGTATTTCTAGTTCCTAGGCAGAGGGCAGGTGCTTAACAAATATTTTCTCAATGCAACTACAAAAATAGCTTAAAAGTTTCTAGTATAAATTATGGGTTCTGCTAAATGAGCCATTCTCACACCCACACTTGTTTTGATTTTCATGACCTCTCTCCCCTGGCATTCCTGGAGGGCTTTCGCTTGACACTTTACTGACAAGCAGTCAATGACTTTTATTGAGCAATGCATTGTGTAACTCCAGGTTCTTTGTGTTGTGGATTGTGGGCAGTGCAGCAGTTAATAAATAATTGCAAATCTGATTGTGGCATGCCAGTGTTCTCAAGTCGAATGAGTGTTTTATGAATCAGAACAAACATAATATTTAGGTTTTCAGTTAATTTCAAGGTTAGAGATATTTAAAAAAATGAAATTTATAATAGGTAATGCCTTTAATCACTGTTCAGAAAAAGATTTGCTGCTTTTTCCATCTCTTCATACCATGGAGTATTTCTGTATCTTGTCTCCCTTCAGGAACTTAAATTCATTTCTTCTCAGAATTCCCTTAAAATCTCCTTTACTCCCTAACTAAACTATGATTTAAAGGCATAGTAAAATAATAATTAAGCTAGTTTTGACCCCCACACAACAAACATCCAGAATCTCAGTATATTCTTAATTTATGATTTGATTTCTCAACATTAGTGATTGATATAATCAAATCAACACACTATATGGCACTCGTGTTTAGGAAAATTTGCAATGACAAACTTAAAAATTGTAGAGAGCCTTATTTCATGTTTACATGTGATTATTTACACTCAGTAATCAGAAACAAACCTGATTAGCGGTTAGAGTAAACTTGCCCATATGCACCTAAATGCCTGTCTGTCTGTCTGTCTCTCTCTCTATTTTTCTATGTTCTATCATCTATCTACTTTTGGCAACAAAGTGTAAAACTTCTACTTGTATGGATTTTATTAACCTTACCTAGGCCTTTTGAAGTTATTTGATTTAGACAGATTCAATCTCATAAAAAATTGTCCGCCAGCAACCTAGCAACTCTTTGGCTGTTATGTAAGTAGAAATAGTAGAAATATAAGTGTTAGAGATTTTATATGCAAACCTAATGGTTAAGGACATTGCCTGTTACAATAAAATTGGAGTAAAACTTGAAAAGGGAACCAATAAAGAAGTAGAAATGCCTTGCCGCCTGCCATGTTGGTTAGCAAATTGAGCATTTGATGTTTCCAGAAGCCTTTATTGATAGCTTAAAACAATTCTTCAAGAAGCATTACTAAAAAACTCTAGTAAATTGACTCAAGCTCCTTCCTCTTTCCTTTCTCCATTCCTTTAATAGACATTGTAAAGTCATTCTCATATAGATTATATGCATTTATAGTCCTATCAGCAGTTTATGAAAAGTTGTTTCCCCACAGAGAATATTAGAACAAACATTCTTGTACATCACCATACTGTGCTATACTTTATCAATATTTGCTTTAAATCCTTTTTTAGAAGTAAAATATTACATATAGATTTGAAGCTGCCTGTATACTCCTCTCTAATATGACTTACCTCCCTCTTTTCCCAGAAACATCATTTTCAAGCATATTTTGGAATGTCTAGAGGTAGGAAGGTAGGTTTGACCCAGCAGCTCAATGATGTTACCAAAAGCACAATTTTTTCCAACTCTGCATTTCATGGTATCTCTACCACTTCCTGGTTGTGAGATGGCTGCCAACAGCTCCTGGGACTATAAACTTCATTGTCCAAGCCCAGAGGGGGAGGATAGAAAGAGAGAGAGAGAGAGAGAGAGAGAGAGGGAGGGAGAAAACCTCCCACTCAATCATTGAACCAATATTCTGATTGTACATACGTACTACTGAACCAATCAGTGGGCCAAGGGGGCTGGAATTATTCGATTGATTTATTTCATCAAAGACCTCCCCTGAGGCTATAGGATGGTGTTACTTCCACCTGGACAGTAAGGCTACTACATCACTGGGGGAGAGGTTGTTTCCTATAGGACAGGCTCCTCAAAGGCTGTTAGTAAGGTGTGGTAGAGAAATGTAGGCTGGTTAGAAATCCAACAAATACCCTCTATAGCAGAGAAGTGAGAAAGCCTGGAGTGAGAGATATATATAAAGAGATGATGGAAAAGCAAAGGGGCTTTGGTCATGGCAGTAGGGAGAGACAGGAGGAGGTGGATTTGAGAAATATGTAGGAAATAGGAATTGGCGATTTATAATTATGGGAAGATAAGGGTAATGTATTAGTTAGGCCAGGCTGAATAGCCATAGCAAAGGGACCCTAAGATCTAATAGTTCAAACAGTCAAAGTTTATTTCTTTTTTAGGTTTGGCATGTGTTCTAGGTTGCTGATGGCAGTGATGGATGGATCTGATTCATCTTTCAGGGACCCCAGTTGATCTTACTTAGACCACATTCAACATATAGTTTCCAAGATTGCTTTGATTGTTGCTATTTTCATCCTTGGGGAGGAAAGTGCATGGAGGTATGCATACAGGAGATTTTATGGGCCAGACCTGAAAGTGACCTCCATCATTTCTGTTTTTGTTTCAGTGGAGAGAACCTTGTCGTAAGACTACTCCTAAGCCAGAAGTGAGACGGGATATGTGGTGCAGGTGAGCATAGATTTTGTGGACAGCTGGTGGTCTGTGCTACAGGTAGACTGGTACATAGTGACTTCCATGTTTCTGGCTTGAGCAACTGAGGGTAGCAGCAAATGTGTTAGAGATTACAGGTGGAAAATTTGAAGTGAGGGGAAGAGGAGATGAAGAGTTCAGATTGGGATAGCTTGAGTTTGATGTGTGTGCAAGGTATATAGGTGGAAATATATAATTGGCAGATGGCTATACAAGCCTGGTCTTCATGAAGGGAGATCAGGAATAGATATAGAGATTCGAGTCATCCATTATTAAGTAGTTGATTCTTGGTATAATTTTTTCTTAAAAGCATTACCTAGCACTCACCTTGAAGCCCATCTGCCTCTTTTCTGCTGCCCACTCCTTCAATCATGTGACATTTTTAGGCAGTTTATCCCCAACCAATTTGACAGCTCAGCACTTAGAAAAGCTAAATTTATTCTTCAAATCTGGAGATGTCTTCCTCTCAAAGATTGTTTATAAAAATGTCAAAATAATATCAGTGCTACATGATGGCTAGGGGATCCCATTGTTAGCATAACTCCAACTAGATAAGTGTTTTATAATCACTGCCTTTGATTGCCTGTCTTTAATTCAGCTCTCTATGCTTGACAAAACAATTACGATTTTAAACAAATTATCTACGGGTTGCCCCTTATTCAAATGCTTATGTGTCCTAGTTGTGTATGATCATTTCTTAGAGAAACTATGTTATTCTAATAAGTTGTGAGTGATAGTATTTCTCATAATCCTAGAATTGTAATTGAGTCTAAGAATTTTTCATGTAAGAGAAGGGACTAACAGTTGTCAGGGTTGTCTGTACTGCACCCATTATGGAGTGGATTGTGTTCCTAGAAAACTCCTTCAGAAAGAAGAAAGAGTGTTGTAATTTTTGGCTTTGGCAGATATTTGTTTTGTAATTAAAGAACTACAATGTATTTTCCAGACATTTTCATCTATTCTGTTGCATGGGTTCTTGGTGTTAAAAGGGGTCTTAGAGATCATTCCCTTATTCAATGTGGTGACTCCTATTATAATCAGTCAGAGAACCCTGTAGATTTGGCTGGGATGCTTTCTTTCAGTATTGGGCAGCTCAATACTTTTGTAGGAAGATTGTTTCCTTGATGGAACAACCCTAAGGTTATTTTTTCTGTTGAGCTCAAATCTGCCTGCTTCTGATTCTGCTTGTTAGTTCTAGAGCAGCAAATGTTAGTTCTTTTGTATTATGGTCTTTTAGTCTTAGGAGGGTTACTATCTGACATGTATGTGGAAATAACAGATAATATAGATAACTGGACATACATATAATTACACCTTGGATCATTTGAGAACACACCAAATTGCAAATGAGGGAGAGTGAGTAACTTGGTAACATTGACCCCTTTCTGGTTTATATAAAAGTAAACCACTTGCAAATGTCCATACTTTAACCAATGTAAACAACAAATTACAGGTGGTCCCTGGGTTACAAATGTGATACATTCCTGAGAACGTCTTTAGGTCAGATTTGTGTGTAACTCGGATCCCTGGTGAACAGCACATATACAGTAATAATAATAATAATAACAACAACAATACTACAATGGCTCATATGTGGTAATAATACAATGTAATGCTGTAATAATAATAATACCCCTGTACTGTAATAATAAGCTACAAAAACTATTGTGCTCTTTCTTTTAATTCAAACAAACAGAACATAAAAAAAAAACTCATACGAAAAGTTTAGATAGGAGATAGGAGAAGTTTCAAAAAAGAACATTAAAGGTTAACACTCACCTAATGTTGCATCAATACTAGACTAATAGGGATGTTATACTTATTTTGATCTAACCAAATCAATAATAACCTTTCTATTTCAACAATTAATCCACTATGCTGCTTAGTAATAATTAATGCTTTCATTGGAGCACTGCCTTTCACATGGTCCATTATTTTCACTTTATCCTTTATAATTGTTGCAATAGTCAAACAACTGAAGCCTAATGCTTTCCTAATGAATGACGGTGTCTGGCCTGCCTTTTTCTGAACGTTTAATTATTTCTACTTTCATTTCCATTGTAATCACTTTTCTCTTCACTTGAGGCTCACCTGAACTTGCAGTGCACTTTGGCTTTGGAGGCATGATCATAAGGGTAAAACGCAGACTCACAAAATTGAGTAAGAAAGTTAAGACTAAAGTGATGCTGCGTGTAAGCGACTGTATAAGCAACGAGACTAGCCGCTAGCATAAAGATTCTTCACCACTAAACTGCTTATGCTATGGGGGTTTGTTTACATGTGTGGAAGAAACCAGTTCCCGAATTATTAATTTAATTATTTAATTATAAATTATCTTTATGGGAAGTCTTGGGAGTCTGTTCATAAGTACAGAATGCCATTAAGTTGGGTAATCTGTAACCTGGGGAATGCCTATATTTGCCACCCATCTCCAGAGTAAAATACAAGGGTTCATCAAATATTTGCATGTATCTCTAATATTCCACCCTTAGTCTTCTCACTGTGGGCTTTCTGTGCCCTTTTATCCCTTCTATTTTTTCTTTATAAACTATGCTTTCTAGGCCTTCTCTGTCCTGGTCACCCTTCTCTGTACAAATGGCTGTTAATGTTCTTCCTAAATTGTGACATGTATAGAATTGGACATGGTATTCCAGATATGGTCTGTACAACACATGGCTCATTGGTTGGTGGGAATGATATATTCTAAAGCACGAGAAGACTGGGGAATAAAATGGTGGAAATAAGAATATTTTCTCCTAGCTTTTAAGTGTTAGGTGCAAAGAATTCAAAGGGTGTGTATATGTGTGTATACTCCGATCTAAAAAGTGTTTGCTATTAGCAAGGACCTGTTATAAGTCTTTGCGATCTGGGTATTTACTAATTAGTGCCAAAGGCTTTGAATTATCAAATCCATGATGGAAAATAACAGAATTCATGATTACTGTTCTGTTTATATTCTGTTTTGAAAAAATAATATTGGTTAGTATCAATTAGATCCTATATATGGGTTACAGTTATCAGTAATTCAATATATTCAAATTTGAACAGTTGAATATATTATCTGAGAGTGCCCCAATTGTGAAATGTCCTCTCATTTATTCATACTTCTTCGAGGATTGAAGGTCACTTCAAATGCTATTGCCACTTAACCCTGCTCTTTTACCTGGAAGTGATTTATTCTTTATTTGAAATCTCTTAGTTCTTTCTTGACATTTATCCCACCCATCATCATACTATGGATGTTTGTTTATGTGTTTAGTTTCCTGTTTATTCATTCTTAATGCCTCAGACAGCCTTGAATCTATTAATAATTTGTGCTGTTATTTTAGTGCTTTTTTTATGTGGTTCCCACTTTTTTCTCTTTAATATTATTTTCAAATTCAGTTTCATTTTAAGCCTCCTAAATTATCTATTCTGAAGTACTAACGGCATGCATGTTCAATATTCATAAAATTCATTACTTAAAACCATTCATTGGGAATATATACTTATGTTAAAATTTTAGTAGTACCTAATAATGACATAGGTAAAGAGAAAACTTGTCCAATCGTGCTACTCTGTGCTTAGAAAACATATGTAATCATTGGAAGTTTTTACTTTACTTACAAATGACTGATATATCTATATCTCTGAAAAAATAATATATTCTTTATTTCAGAAATCATGTGTGTTTCTTCCTAATTGGCCAAGAGGGGGGCAAATTCTCTTCCTTTTTCTCTTTATCTTCCTTCTCCTCCTCCTCCTTTTTAAATGTAAAAGAAAGGGGAATTTTTGAAGAGGAAGATACTAAGCAGATATTTTTAAAAAGATTTCAGATGTTGCATTTCCTCTTGACTAGATTTATAAATCCATTTTTCTTAGATATATATCATGTTTCCCATTTCCATTTCTCCAAGTTATGTAACTATTTCAAAGTTAAATCTGGCTTCTAGAATAACCATATGTGTTACATGTAAATCACTCGACACCAAACTGACTTCAGTATTCCTTAAATACATGTGGGAATGGGATTATTGAATCTAAATTAATCCCGTTTGATCCAGCAGTCCCATTACTGGGCATCTACCCAAAGGAAAATAAGACATTCTATAAAAAAAGACATCTGCACTAGAATGTTTATAGCAGCACAATTCACAATTGCAAAGACGTGGAAACAACCCAAGTGCCCATCAATACACAAGTAGATTAATAAAATGTGGTATATGTGTACCATGGAGTTCTACTTAGCCACAAAAAAAACAATGGTGATCTAGCACCTTTTGTATTATCTGGATACAGCTGGAGCCCATTCTATAAATGAAGTATCACAAGAATGGAAAAACAAGCACCACATGTACCCACCATCAAATTGATATTAATTGATCAACACTTATGTGCACATATAGTATTAACATTCATTGGGTGTCAGGCAGGTGGGAGGGGGGAGGAGGGGATGGGTATATTCACACCTAATGGATACAGTGCGCACCGTCAGGGGGATGGACACACTTGAAGCTCTGACTCAGGTGGGGCAAAGGCAATATACATAACCTAAACATTTGTACCCCCATAATATGCTGAAATAAAAAAAAATTAACCCCATAGGGCTGTATATAGAGGTAGCTTTCTTACAATCTTAGTGGGCCCATAAAATGCATGGCTAGTGCATAAACAAAATCAGAAGAATATGATCAAGAATATCTGCAAAATGCCAGAATTCCTGGAAGCAAATGGTCTTTCATCCTATAGTTATATAGATAATTTTATTTTAAAATATTTTTATTAAAGATAATTTATATTCTTTAATAACACCCCATTACTTCTCCTCCCAGATACGTTTAGAATGTAGCTCTTTCATTCATTCATTGGCCTTTAGTGTTAATTATGATGTGGTATCTCTATTTTATGAAATTAACTTTTGGTCATTCCCAATCTTAACTAGAATTAAACTGTTAGTGTACAATTTATGGGTTTACCCTCTCATTATTAATCAACTTAGCATGGTCATCTTCTCTGCTCTATAGTTTATAAGAGTAGACAATACAAAAGTTTTTCTTAATATTACAAGTTTATATATCATTGTATGTGAAATAAGCTAGTCACAAAAAAGCTATTGTATGATTTCACTTTTATGAGGTATATAAGGTAGTCAAAATTCATAGAAACAGAGTAGAATGGTGGTTATCAGGGGCTGGAAGGAAGGGTAAAGGGGGAATTTTGATTTAGTGGATATAGATTTCAGATTTGAAAGATGAAAAGGTTCTGGAGATTTCTTTCATAACAATGTGAATATTTTTAACACTACTAGACACTTAAAAATGGTTAAGATGGTTAAAAAATAGTTACAAGCTCATCACATCAAAAATATAATCTTATCATATTAATCCTTTAGGAAGATAATCAGTCTCTCTAATGATATTGCAATAGGCAAAATTATCACAGTAATGTTACCAAAAAATACTGTTTTTAATGATAGTGAAGTACAATTTTAAAGGACTAGGTTGCTAATACCTGCTATTATTTTCACAGTCCCAAAGAAAACTGGTAATATGAAGTCACTTTCCCACAGACATTATGTAGTTCAAACAATTATGTTTCTCACTTAAAAATACATGTTAAAGGCACAGCGATAAATAAGGCAGAATAATCATTTCTAGCCAACGTTTACAAGGGCTGCAAAGAAGCCCCTGGGAATAGAGTGATACTGCTTGAATTACATGCTTTATCTTTGCAGTAAGTGGTAACCAGAAAGCCTATAAGAACTAGCCCCTAATTCATAAATAAATAATTCAATTGATGTGAAAGGTCTTTGGAAGTATATATAAAAAATTAGTATTATTAAAAGCCTGCTAGAAAATGCTAATCCCATTATAGGAAAAACTTACTACTATTATTCATTTTTGACAAATTAATGCATTTCTGGGAAACTGTAATAGCTTTTATATTGGTCTTAGATTCCTATTTTCTACTCCTCTGTCTTCCTACAAGGTCCTGCTGTGACCAGGGTAAGAAAAGTTTAAAAGATTTTAGAATACCGGAAGGAGATTTTCTATGAGAACAATAGTATTTCTGATGTGAGCTAAAGTTTCTTCTTTAAATGAATGGCAGTACAGTGAAATAATGGTAACCACCTAAACTGGAATTTGTTTACATATCCTCCCCAAACTATATAGATAAAGAAGAAGAAAATAGAAAAACACAAAAGTCCCATGCTCTCATCATAACTAGGAGACAAAAAACACTTCAAATTACCTGTAAGTAAAAACAAACAAACAAAAAACCCTACCAATTTCCAGCAGAGCTATCTTTCAAGCTCCCCACACAAGCATTTTCAGAAAGGTAGGGTGATCCAGAAAAATTGTGCAGAAGAAAGAATAGAACAACAAAGGACCTGATACTGAACTAAAATTATTCTCAGAAAGCCAAAGTCCACCCTAATTGCAAAAACAAAACAAAACCGAGCGTTCACATGTCTAAGAGCAGTATCTACAGGGAAGGAACTTAAAAATTCATGGGACATAAGGTGGCTGTCTCAGAAAGGCAATGCTTCTGGGAGAAAATGGTAAAAATGAAGGGAGATACCTTTTTAAGACTAAACAGTAAAGAGCAAAAGAAACAGGAGAAATAAATTCAGAATACAAAAAAATAAAAAACTCAAATCAGCACACTACTTTTGCCAACCTCCCCCCAACCTCTTCAAAAATACCATCCATTAAATAAACTTCATTTTCCTAAACTGAGAGATAAGGGCATGCCTAAAATGCTCCAAACTGCTTCAAACCCTATAATGAACTGTATGTACACAATATACACAAGCAGTTTTCATCTATATAAAGCTACAAAGAAGGAAGTCATATTCAAAACAAAATATTTTAACTGATAAAATGTCTCTCTAAAAAATAGGCTTGCAACAGAAGAAAACTGTAACACAACACTGAAAACTGAATTAAATATTCTTAAACAAGCATTTTGGAATTTGGAAAAAAAATCCTTGAATGAGAAAATTTTGAAACCTAAAACAGAAGTGGATTATAAAAAGGAAGAAATTAAACGATTTTATTGTACTCCAGAAAGAAATGGAGTAAAAGACAAAATCATCAGAGAGACTAAGTTACAGAGTACTCAAGGGAGAGTAGATTAAAATGTAAATATAATAAGGGGCATTGAAGTAAAGGAAAAGAAACAACCAAAAGAATGAAAATAAGATTAGAAAAAAGAAGTCAGAATGGTTAAAAGTGGTTAAAATTGAACATAGGCAAAAAAAAAAAAAAATCACCATATGTATAATTGGAAGCCCTAAAATGGGAAAAAAAAAACAAACCCTAATACTTTAAAAAAATTAATCACCACAAATTTCCCCAAAGTAAAAGAAGATGTGAATGTACCACTGAAGGGGCTCACTGGGTACCTTGGAAAACAGACCCAGAATGATCAACTCCAAGACATATCCTGGTAAAATTATTACAATTTTTTTAAACTAAAGAAAAAATTAGCATTTCCTTTAAGCAAAGATCAACTTACAAGGACAATTTTCTATTCAAAATCAAACCAAAACAACTTGGGAATACATTCTGTTGTTGAGTTCATGAGGAAACAGACCCTCTCATTTTCCCAAGGCTGGGATCCTTTTAAGTGTCAAGTCTGATGTCACCTCCTCAGAGTGACTTTCCTTGACTACCAAACCAAAAAGAATCTGAAAATGTCTTGTTAATTTGTTTACTTGTTTATTATTTCTTGTCCCTACCCCAGAAAATAAGCTCACTGGAGGCAGAGACCTTATAGGTCTTGTTAGATGCTGCATTCCCAAAATAAATGCTCAACTACTATACAATGAATGAAGAAATGATAGATATCTAAAGGTTAAAAAAACTCTTTAGAGA
Organism: Propithecus coquereli; assembly: GCF_000956105.1. Classification (NCBI taxonomy): domain Eukaryota; kingdom Metazoa; phylum Chordata; class Mammalia; order Primates; family Indriidae; genus Propithecus; species Propithecus coquereli. The sequence goes on from NW_012150841.1 coordinate 6,788,701, forward strand.
AACAAAAACCATTGCATATCTAAGGTATGACAACTTTAGAAAACAGTATTTATAAAATTTAAACATATGGATTCTCTCAGAATTCTAAGGGCAGTTTGATGTATCAGCATTTCTTAATATATGAAAATGTGGCAAGAGTGAATTTCCAGTTTCTGTAAGTTACCTTTAACATTCCTGTTTTAACTTAAAATTACTTTTTCTTACTAAGCGGTCATGATGTATTGTAATTATAAGCATCAAGAATCACATATCATTGCATCTTTAGAAAACATATAGTAAGGTTATTTCTGGGTGGTGAAATTATAGATTTTTGTTTTGTTTTTGGGATTTTTGGCATTGAGCATGAATTATTTTTGTAATTAGAAAAAGGCAATAAATGTTATGTTTTAAAGGGGGAAAAGAGGTATAGATCAGGAAAGAGGAAGAAGGATTATTTTTGATGTGAATACTTTTCATCCCAAACAGTCTACCAGCCCAAGCAGCATAATTGGAAAGAAAAGGCCAGGTGTTTGCCTTTCAGCTGCTCAATTCAATACAGGGAATTTTTGTTTTTGTTTTTTTAAATATTTTCTCCCAAATGCTGAGACCTGTATTCCCAAGGAAAAAGAAATATATGTACATATATATATTCATATTCATATTCATGTAGGTGAGTCATGTCAACCTAAATCGTGCTGGACAAGCAGGAAATCTGAGTGCATTAAAAATAAACTTCACTTTTGAATATATACACAAGAATGATGTTTTCTAAACTAGCAGAATCAAGTTTGCAACTTTGGTGCTTGTTACAAATGCAGATTCCTGCGTCTCATCAGAGAATTCCAATCAAAATCTCCAAGATCAGTCTAGTTTGGGAAATATGAAGCTACAACCCAGTGCAGGCTTGCTCCTAGTCCTCATCCATCTCAAGAACCCTGGGGAAATTAATTTTTTTGAAAGAGCCTGTATTTTTCTCCAAATACAGTCCTCTATCATCATGCCAGAGCCTCACACTTGTCAAATGGCATTAGCATAGCCAATGCCAAAAGGAAAATAGATATGGAAAACAGAGGCTCCGAGCTCATCACACTAGGTAACTCATCACATATGTCAGGAAAGTGATTTTCACGCATTTTATTTTTATCTGACTCACTTAAAATGGTTGTTTGAGTATTTGGTCATGTTTTCTGTGAGCATTTATAGCATTTTGGATTCTTTAACAAATCAATATTATTTTCTCAATAGTCCTGGGAGAGAATTACAAGTTGTGATCGGTTATCAACAGAGCATTCTGCCACAGTGATAGCGTCTTCTCAAATATCTACTGACAAAGGCAGTGCTTCCAAATGCTCATCGGTTCATCTGTTGCCAGAGTTGCTCAGGGAAAGGAAAAGCGAGGCTTACCCATTTCTCCCTGCTGCAATTATACATTCTTTGAAACCCGTGTGTTTGCATGTGCCCTGAAAAAAAAACTAATGAATTCTATTTCCTCCACTGACGGCAATCCAAGCTGAGCACAGGCGGCAGTGATGCAATTGGCGTTTGATTCATCCTGCCCACAGTTCTGCACCTGTGCCATTGCCAGCAGGAGCGAGGCTGTGGAACATAACACTTTGCTCATCCACGTCCCACACACCAAGGAAAACAAACTCATAATGCAAATTATTTATATTAACAATAAATATGTACAGTTTATACAAACCATTTCCTAACACATTGTATCTTATTATAATGTTTAAACAATATCATATAATTATCTGTAGCTTGTCTTTTCATCAGAAGGATTAAAATCCTTCAGGGCTGTGAAGCTTCTCTTTTCCTGGCCATCAACAAGGCAACCAGTGGCTAAAAGGCCAGAGCAGATGGAATATCATAGCTTCTCCAGATGCTTCTCAGGATTTAACTAGAGGCCATAACCCCACCTGAACTCACTAATCTGTTCCATTTTCTTTGGGACAGTATAGTTAAGAAGGCTCTTCCTCCTTGATTACTTCTAGCCTACTGCATCTCATATAGTGTGGCCAACCTCCTGTCTCAGCCACATCTCTAAAATAGAGTCCTGAGGGAAGGGTTCTTAAGAATGCCAGGTTCCATTGGCTCCGTATGCCAGTTAGTCCTGCCCACATTTCACCCACCTAGTCAGCCATGACACCCTGAGTCCCCTGCAGAGCCAGAAAGGACTGTGCCTCCCAGCATGGCTAAGCCTCCCTTTCCTACATTCTATTCCTCTTCCCCTCAAACCCAGGCATAGCAGTTGAGTTGAGGGAAAAAAAAAGCCTACTTGAGGGTTTAATTTAGCCAGGAATTCAAAAGAAGCAGTGTCATTCTGGTCAGGAGACAAAAACAAAACCAATAATTTGAACAGGAAAAATATAATATAAAAAAATTGTTAACTAGTAAAAGATGATTAACTACTAAAGGGGTAAGAGAAAAAGCTGAAGAATACAGGAGTAACAAATGTAGGGTATAGTTATTCCCTCTAGGGCTGAGGGAGATTATCCAAGACTGAGAATTTTGCTTCCACTGGAGAAGGTGTGAATATAGCCCACTGGATGGCAGAGATCACTTGGGTGCCATAGGTGGAGCTGGTTCACAGTCAGTGGTTCAGGATGGTGAGCAAAAACCCACCCACCATCATGGGTAAATACCAATGAGTATGTTCCACCTCAAAAAATTAGAAAAAAAAACAGGAATTAAACCTAAAGAAATTAAATGGAAGGAAATAAAAAGATAAGAGCAGCAGATAATGAAATGGAAAAAGATATTTGGGGAAGAAATACGATTAACAAATTGTAATTCAGTCATCAAAAAATACAAATTAAAATAGTACTAATACATTTTTATCTAGTAAGTTAGAAAAAAGATAATGAATAGTGTTGGTGAATGTAGAGTGAAGGTGATATTTAATATAATTGCCGTTATTTTTGAAAACTGATTAAATTCTTTAAAAAGTAATTTGAATCCAGAACCACAACAATGTTCTCCTCTTGATTGTTAGTCATCCCAATTTTGTGGCACTGGTTTAAAAAATGATTCTAAAGGAAATAATTCAAGTTATGGAAGCAATGCATGATGATTTTTATCATGACCTTACTTGTAATGGCTAACCAAAAAAAAGTCCAAAGTGATTTTAATGCAACCCTCCAGGAATAATATACAGCTATTTTGGATTATATGAATGAAGACCAGTGTGCAACATTGAAAATGTGTGTGATACAATGTTATGTAAAAAAAAATGATAAAAATGGACCGCATATCATGATTATAACTATGTATGATTTTTAGTAAGAAATTGGAAAGAAATAAACCAAATTGATCACTGTATTTATAATAGGATGGTATGGCATTGGGCGTTATTTGGACTGTTCTCTACAAAATTTTCCATATTATTTTTATATTACTTTTATAATTTAAAAATAAATTACTACAAAGTAGTGTTTTTGAATTTATTTGTAATGTTTCTGTGTAACAAACTGCTTTTATTGCTTTCATATTACATTTTATCTGGTAATGCAGTTGTAATATAGGAGTCTTAAAGAATGAAATGTTATTATAGTATTTCTAACAACTTTATTGAGAAATAATTTACACACTATATAACCCACTCATTTAAAGTGTACAATTCAATGGTTTTTGGCAGGTTAAGATATTATTTTCTCATGAAACTTTGTTTTAATGGGCCTCAAAATTCTGTGACAGATTTTTGGTTAAGTTGTTTTGATTAAAATGTACTGATTTTAAAAATTAATAACTTAAAACTACCACATACAAAAAACCAAATGGTCCACAAAACATTTTTATTTCCTTCTGAAGGTTTTCTTATGTATTGTTATCATTAATCAGTCTTTTACTATTAAACGTCAATGGCCAATTGAGACAAACAGTTCTCAGACTATTCTTCTACCACTGATAAAGACTGGTGGCAGGTATTAGGGATATTCATTCAGCCTTGTAAGCTTTCTGGGCAGACTTGGTGACCTTGCCAGCTTCAGAAGCTTTCTTGTTCACTTTGATATCACCATGGCAATTGTCTGTTTCATATCATGAACAGCAAAATGACCTAGAGGAGCATAGTCAGAGATGCTGTCAACACACATGGGCTTGCCAGGAGCCATATCAATGATAGCAGCATTATCAGATTTCAAGTATTTGGGACCATCTTCCACCTACTACCGGAATGGTGATCAATCTTCTTCAGCTCAGCAAACTTTCAAGCAATGTGAACTGTGTGATAATCTAGTATAGGGGCATAGCCAGCATTGATTTGGCCTAGATGGTTCAGGATAATTACCTGAACAGTGAAGCCAGCTGCTTCCATTGGTGGGTCCTTCACAGATGACACAAACAAATGGAAAAACATATCATGTTCATGGATTGGTAGAATCAACATTGTTAAAATGCCCATTCTACCCAAAGTGATTTACAGATTCAATGCAATCCCCATCCAAATACCAACATCATATTTCACAGATCTAGAAAAAATAATTCTGTGCTTTGTTTGGAACAATAAAAGAACCCCAATAGCCAAAGCAATCTTAAGCAAGAAGAACAAATCTGGAGGCATCACATTACTGGACTTTAAGCTATACTACAAGGCTATGGTAACCAAAACAGCATGGCACTGGCACATATAGACCAATGGAACAGAACAGAGAACAGAGATGTAAAACAATCCACATATTGACATCTGATCTTTCACAAAGGAAACAATAATATACACTGGGCAAAAGAATCCCTATTCAATAAATGGTACTGGGAAAATTGGATAGCCACATATAGAAGAATGAAACAGGATCCATATCTCTGAGCACTGACAAAAATTAATTCAAGATGGATTAAAAACTTAAATGTAAGGCATGAAACCATAAGAATTCTAGAAGAAAATGTGGAAAAACTCTTACAGATATTGGCCTAGGCAAAGAATTTATGAAGAAGACCTTATGGCAATTACAGCAACAACAAAAATCAACCAATGGGACTTCATTAAATTAAAGAGCTTCTGCAGAGCTAAGGAAATAATCAACAGAGCAAATAGACAACCTGCAGAAAGGGAGAAAATATTTGCAAGCTGTACATCCAATAAAGGGCTAATATCCAGAATTTACAAAGAACTCCTCAAGCAAATCAGCAAGAAAAAAACAACCCCATTAAAAAGTGGGCAAGAGACATGAACAGAAGCTTTTCAAAAGAAGATAGATAGACTAATGGCCAATAAACATATGGAAATATGTTCAATGTCACCAATCATCAGGGAAACACATATTAAAACTACAATGAGATATCACTCCAGTTAGAATGGCTTTTATTAAAAAGTCCAAAAACAATAGATGCTAGCATAGATGTAGAGTGAAAGGAAAGCTTATACACTGTTGGGAGGACTGCAAATTAGTACAACCTCTATGGAAAACAGTACAGATATTCCTCAAGGAACTAAAAGTCAACCTACCATTTAATCCAGCAATCTCACTATTGGATATCTACCCAAAGGGTAAGAAGCCATTTTATCAAAAAGACACCTATACTCAAATATTTATGGCAGCACAATTCACAATCTCAAGGACGTGGAATCAACCCAAGTGCCCATAAATTCATGAGTTGATTAATAAAATATGGTATATGTATATCATGGAGTACTACTCAGTCATAAAAAAGGATGAATTAATGCCTTTTGCAGCAATTTGGGAGGAACTGGCAACCCATTCTCCTAAGTGAAGTATCTAAAGAATGGAAAAACAAACACCACAAGTACTCTCTATTAAATGGGAACTAACGGATGAGCACACATGTGTGCAGAAGGAATTAAAACTCAGTGGAAATCAAGCAGGGGGAAAGGGTTTCAAAGTGTTGAAGGAAAAAAAAACCCTTAACCCTAGAATATTATATCCCGCAAAAATATCCTTCAACTATGAAGGAGAAATAGACTTTCTCAGAGAAACAAAAGCTGAGAGATTTTATCAACATCAGGTCTACCCTATAAGATATGCTAAAAGGAGTTATTCAATATGAAAGACAAGTACATTAATGAAGAATAAGTAATCACCTGAAGGTATAAAACTCATTAGTAACAGTATGTACACAAATACAGAATACTCTATTGTAATTATGGTGCATAAACAACTTATATCATGAGTAGTTAGACTAAAAGTCAAACCTATCAAAAATAGTAACTATTAATACAACAACTTTTTGAGAGATAGTATAAAAGATATAAATAGAAAAAAGATATGTTTTTATATCTTGCTTTTTTGTGTGTATATCTGTTGTAGGGTTTTTGATTTAAAGTTACAAACAAAATATTAATACTAGCAAACCAAATTCAACAGGGTATTAAAAGAATTGTACAACACAACCAAGATGGATTTATTCCTAAAATGCAATGGTGATTCAACATAGAAAAATGGATCAGTGTAATACACCACATTAACAAAATGAAAGAAAAAACCCACATAATCATCTGAAATGATGCAGGGAAAGCATTTTACAAGATTCAATACCCTTTAGTGATAAAACACTCAATAAACTAGGAAAAGAAGGAAATTACTTCAATATGGTAAAAGCCATGTATGAAAAATTCACAGCTAACATCATACTCGATGCTGAAAGACTGAAAGCTTTTCCTTTAAGATAAGGAAGAAGGCAAGGATGTCTGCTTTCACCACTTCTATTTAACATAGTACTGCAAGTTCTGGCCAGTGCAACTAGGCAAAAAAAGAAATAAAAGGCATCCAAATTGGAAAGGAAGAAGTAAAATTATCTATGTTTTCAGAGGACTTGATCTTATGTGTAGAAAACTCTAAAGTTTCCACAAAAAAACCTGTAAGAGCTAATAAATTAATTTGGTAAAGTGGCAGAATACATAGTCAATGCAAAAAAATCAGTTGTATTTCTATATACTAATGATGAACAATCTGAAAAGAAAATTATAAAAATAATTTCATTTATAATAGCATCAAAAATAATAAAGTACTTAAGAATTAACCAAGAAGATAAAAGTCTTGTGCAATGACAACAACAAAGTATTACTGAATGAAATTAAATAAAATGCAAGTAAATGGAGACACTTTCATATTTATGGATTGGAAGACTTAATATCATTAAGTTGTCAATACTACCCAAAGTGATCTACAAATTTAATGCAATACTTATTAAAACCCCAATGACATTTTTTTGCAAAAATAAAAAAGCTCGTCTTAAAATTCATATGGAAATGGAGGGACTACAAATAGCCAAAGCAATCTTAAAAAAGAACAAAGCTGTAGGACTCATACTTTCTGATTTCAAATCTTACTGCTGAGCTACAGTAATGAAAACAGTGTGGGACTGGCATAAAGACAGACATATAGACTAATGAAATAGATTGGAAAGCCCAGAAATAAACCCTTGTATATATGGTCAAATGATTTTTGACAAGGGTACCAAGACTACTCAATGGAAAAAAGAACAATGTTTTCAATAAATGATGGTGGGAAATCTGGATATTCCCTTGCAAAAGGATAAAGTTGAACTATTACCTAACACCATATACAAAAATTAACCGAAAATGAATCAAAGACCTAAATGTAAGACCTAAAATCACAAAACTCTGAAGAAAATATAGGGCAAAAGCTTCATGATATTAAATTTGATGATGATTTGATGGGTATAACACCAAAGGCAAGGGCAACAAAAGAAGTTCCTGAATTCACCATTATACAATTTATCCATGTAATGAAAACACTTGTACCCCCTAAATCTATTGAAATAATAAAAAAGAAAAAGAAAAACAAGAAATAGGCACATTGGACTTCATGAAAATAAAAAATTGTACATTAAAAGATAATATCAACATAAAAGGCAACTCAGAACAGGAAAAAATATTTTAAAATCATAAATCTGATAAAGGAATAATATTCAAAATATAGGGAGAACTCCTAAAACTCAACAACAAAAACCCCAAAAAACTCAATTCAAAAATGGGCAAAGGAATTGACTTTTCTCCAAAGAAGTTATACAAATGGCCATTAAGCACATGAAAAGATGCTCAACATCAGTAATTAGGAAATGCAAATCAAAACTGCAGTGAGATACCACCTCACACCCATTAGTATGGCTACTATCAAAAAAATAGAAAATAACGGGTGTTGTCAAGGATGTGGAGAAATTGGAACCCTTGTGCATTGTTGGTGGGAATGTAAAATGGTACAGCCACTGTGGAAAATAGTATGGAAGTTCCTCAAAAAATTAAAAGTAGTATTACTATATGATCCCTCAGTTTTACTTCTGGGTATATACCCAAATGAATGGAAAGCAGGGTCTTGAAAAGGTTTTGTGTACCCATGTTTACAGCAGCATTATTCACAATAGCTAAAACCTGAAAGAACCCCATGTGTCTGTTGTTGGATGAATTGGTAAGCAAAATACATACAATGGAATATGATTCAGCCTTAAAAAGGAAGGGACTTCTGACATATATTACAACATAGATAAACCTAAATGACATCATGCCAAGTGAAATAAGCCAGTCACAAAGAGAAAAACACTGTGTGACTCTCTTATATGAGGTACTTAGAATAGTCAAAATGATAGATAGACAGTAGAATGGTGGTTGCCGGGGTCTGGAGGGAGGAATAAATGGGGGAGTTTTTGCTTAATGGGTATAGAGTTTCAGTCTTACAAGATGAAAAGTATTATGGAGGTGGATGGTAGTAATAGTTATACAATAGTATGAATATTTAATACCACTGAACTAACTGTATACTTCAAAATGGTTAAGATGGTAAGCTTTATGTGTATTTTGCCACAGAATGGGAAAAATATATCTACAACAGTAAGCACTTTTAGGAGTACGATAGCAGAGAATAAATTTCTACTAGAAATTCCTTAGGCAAAGGAACATTTAAACTTTGAACTATTTTCAATCTTCAGGACCAATGGGATGTGATCGATAGTCATGGTTTGGAACAATATTTTTTCAAATCAAGTAATTTTAGTATGTCCAAGTTTGGCTTAAAGAGGAAAAATATACTTTTTCCTTTTTTTTATTTCTAAGAAGAAACCCCAAATAATGAAATATATCCTAAAACTACTGTGAGATTTAAGCTGCTTTTACCTAGGCATCTTCCACTTGTACCCCTGTTAAAGGGCTGATAGGTATTACACGGTTAGGATAATTGTAGCATTTTATCAAGTTGGCAGATGCTCAGTAATCATTTTTGTCCCCATTAGGCAACAATAGATACAAAATAAAAGGACACCTGTTGGTGTCCTTACAGCTGTGTCTGAATTGGAAGGCACCAGCACTCATCATTCCAGATGGTGGGTGACCCAAAGGAGCTCTGACATTTTTCATGATGATAGCTACATATAAATACTTGGATCATCCTGGCGACTCCTACTGCCCATTCCAGTGTTTCTGTTCATGCAATTCTTTCTCCTGCTGCATTTGTAAGCACCAGAGATTATTTATAAAGTTAGAGTACAAGAATTAAATTCAGGAATCACAAGTCATTCCAGTATTATTTCTGCAGTTGTGGTGCAAGAAGCAAGTGTTTTTAAACTTAGAAATGGATTATTTCAGCTTTACTACATACAGCTGCAAAATACACTAAATGGCTTAATATACCAGTAGTTAATTATCCAATGACCCAGTTATGAAAAATTCATTCATGGGAAAACGATGAGAACCTTTACCTTTGTTAGGGATGGTTTGTTCAATTTTACATAGATTTGTATACCCAGGTACTAGAGATAATAAAAAGCGGAATTATTCCATTTCATTTTTATTAGATTTTATTGCATGAAATGTAACTATAAAGAAATAGTGTGTTTAAAAATGCTCCATGTCTTAGACATTCAAATAACTTTATCGTTTATAGGTTTTACCCTGTTAAAACATACTTATTACATGGATGTTACTATTGCTCAAATATTTTTGAAAGTCATTTTCTAAAATTTCCTTGAAGCTAGTTTATGTGTCATGTGAAAAAGAATAGTCATACGTTGCATAGCAGAGAACTAGTTAATGGATGATATCTCTTTTGAAACTTAATTATAATTTTCCAATCTTTAGAAGCAAAAACAAAGTCACCTGAAACAATTTTATATTTTAAGCATAACAAATATACATTGAAAGTAGTGAAATCGTAGTTAGCTAGTAATCTCTATTTTGAGCTAATTTCTAGGCATGTCTTTGTAAATTAGCAAAAGGTTTGAATTGTTGCTATTTAAAAAACAAAACAATTGAGAATACTGAAGCATTCTAGACATAGTACAAAACCAGCAATTTAATATATGTATTAATTTAATGAAGTTTTTTCTTGGCTAATACATAATTGCCTTTCATATTAGTATATACACAGAAGTTTCTTGAATCAATTAATTTTAAGAAGTTAAGAATTCACTTATAGTCTTGCTGATATCATAAATTTGCCTAATAAGCCTCTCTTTTTATAATCAGTACCAAGTGATACTTGAGCTCAGCCCCTGCCCAAATGATCAAAAATGTGGAACACAGGCTAGATGATGCAAATTGTCCTGGTTATATATTCTTGTCTTGGTTTGAAAATTATCCTATACATTAATTGTTTACTATGCATCTACATGTGAAATATATATCTATATCTTTCTGTAGTTCTGGGCATGTGCACAAGTTGCAAAATAGTGGTCTGTAGGCTAAATTTGCTTTTGTTCGTTCTGCAGAATATTGGCTTACACACAGTATTTTAAGTTTGAACTATTTAAAAACCAGATTTCAAAATCTAGCTTTTTGGATTCTCTTGAACAGTCAGAAGGTCTTGGAATTACTGTTCCAATCCATGTGCAACAAATCAGGTAGAACTGAAGTGAGGCTGCTCCTATGCTCTGGACCTTGTGCTCTGCTGTTCGCCATAGTCCCCACTGCTTCCTATTGCTTCCTGACATACAGGTCTAGGGTCAGTTGTCATTTATCATCTAATACCAGGCCTGAGTTTGAAACCTTGGTGGAAGTCCCCATAAGGATTTTGGTTTTAACACTAAGGTCAATGGGGATAGTTTTAAGTAGGGGAGTGACACGGTGTGGAGTCATAGAAATTTGACTGGCTTATTTGGGGAAGATTATTCAGCTCCTGTAAGGATAATGTGTTTGTTTGCACACAATTACATCTTCCAACCTAGATGTAGTGGTTATTTGCTGTCTGGAAATTCTGTGATTCCAACCCCCCTCCACTTTTTGGCCAGAAAAGAGAGTCGCACTGTCTCTGATTTCTCTTAATCAGCCTACTTTGTATTAGTTTACTGAGTGTGATTTTCCTGCCTCCTGAAGCTGCACCACATTGTGAAAAACTGTTCTGTTGGACTGCTATGGCTGTATAAAAACCAGACTTTAGTGCAGGGGGCCCCTCAGATTGCGAACAAGCATGAATTGAATGATGATACTATTCCCAACATCTTCCTCGCTGTTCTGCATGGCCAAGCTTCCCAGCTTTTTAGACCCAGCCATTAAGCATTGAGGTGGCATAAATAAAATTAATATGATAGAGTGACAGTCTTGCTTTTTCTAGAACTAAATGATGCAAATATCCTTAATTAGATTCAATTCTATGTGCTTAGAGAGTAAACTCTTCTTCTAAAAAGATAGAATACTAATGTCTTATACTGATGAAGAGCTTTTCATCCTGGAGTTTTCCCACATGGTTTATAAACCAGTATGGCACAGTAAAAGCAAAGCAAAGATGATTTCAACCACAAATGGAATGTAACAACTGCTTAATGGTCTATAACAAAATGGTGGACCAGGAACTATAAAAAGTGGTTAAAACATTATTAATATTTATCTAGAATAGAAAGTATTATTTGATACATGAAGTTAATTTTTTTTTTCATGAAGTTAAATTTTAAGAGAAGTAAGTTCCGGAGAGTAAGAGCTAGCTGTTTTGAGCTCTGAGGACAGAACAAGAAGGAGTCTTCCAATGTGTCAGGATATTATTATACTTGATCTTCAAAGGTGATTGGAGAGTTTATCTCAATGTCATTAAAGAATAGGTATGGGGGAGGGGAGGACTAAGATATATCTAATCCCTCAACATGCCAGTCCTTATGATGATACTGTGAGACATATAAAATTAGGGACATTCTAGAGATGAGAAAACCAAAGCTCAGAGAAGATGAGGAATTTATCCAAGATAACAGTTACTGGTGAAACTAGAATTCAAATTAGCTCTGTTTGATTTCAAGCTCATATTTTTTTCCTACTGTGCCATACTACTTTCCATGGGCAGCTGTTGATACCTCTTGTGCCCCAAAATAGACACCCTGTCTTCTATGTAACAGATCTTTTGTCTGGCCCATCAGAAATTTAAATTTCCTAGAAGCATATGGTGGACCTGGTCCTGTCACACCTCTGTCTGCTTTATTAACTAAGAGTGACTTGAGTTCCCCCAAATAGTGCACATATGGTTTCTGGCTTTTCCTTACTGCAGGGTAAGTTCTTTGTCTTACCAAAGGTACTTTTTCTAAGCTGTTCAAGTGTTTGCGAATGTGGCTTGTTGACTTGGAGTGTGACTTACGGTTCCAACATTGTCCTTTTTGTTCTTGCAGAGGCTCCTCCCTGCCTTCATATCCAGAGATACAGAGGTTTTTGGTAACATGATTATTTTCCATAAGTACTATTAAATTAACTATTATAGTAACTCTATTCTTGCCTCCCACCCTCTCCCAGAATGTCTATTCTAAAATAATTTCCTTTTATGCTTATAAGGCAACAAATAAGCTTATTCTGGTTTTTTTTTTTTTTTTTTTTTTTACTATCTCCTCTTCTTCCTCCAATTTTGATAGTTGTATTATATCTACACTGGCAGGGCATATAATGATTAAATGCTGTCCTGTCACCTTTATCCCCATGAAAAGGAGAAAGTTAAAAAAAATCCAATATCTTTTCACATGGAATTGAATGCTTTCCTTTTCGGGCTACTCATGTTTAAGTGAGAGAAGTATATCTGTACTTTCACAAGGACGTTCCTGAGGGTTGGGCCAGGATAGTTTCCTAAGCTTCAAAGCTCTTGGGCTTCCTCTTCTATTGTTACTTTGAAGTATTAAAAAACACAGTCTCTGTATATCTGTTTTTCCAGTTATTCCTGAAAATTGCCTCCATTGGCTTCCCTTGCCACCACCCCCTGAATCTAGATGGACTATTTTTTTTTTTCTTTTTTTTGCCCTGGAGTTTCTACCCTGGGGTTTGTCCTCAGTGTGGAGCTCTTTACTGTCTCAGAGGGCCTGTGGGACCCAGCTGGTCAGCAACTGAGACCTCCCTGTAGCCCTCCTGCACTTGCCTCAGGCGGGGGGTTAAGGAGCACCTCCTGTTTCAACTGCTTTTCTCAGATCGGCCCCCTGAGCCCCCTGTTCCCAGGAAAAACTCTTTTTTCATGGTGATGACTTGCTGGCAATTTCTGAGTTCCCTTGCTCTTAGGACCATCAGAAACTCCTTTGTCTTCCCTTCTTTTCCTCTGAGCTTCTGCTCACACATTTTCCTTGCATCTAACTTATATTCTGGGTTCTTTGACACTTTGTCAAAGACATTGTCCTTGAATTAATTTTTAATTCTTATATGCTACCCTTTTTGCTTTTTCTATTTTTTTTTTTTTTTTAGACAGAGTCTCGCTGTGTTGCCCAGGCTAGAGTGCCGTGGTGTCAGCCTAGCTCACAGCAACCTCAAACTCCTGGGCTCAAGCAATCCTTCTGCCTCAGCCTCCCGAGTAGCTGGGACTACAGGCATGCGCCACCATGCCCGGCTAATTTTTTCTCTATATATTTTTAGTTGTCCAATTAATTCCTTTCTATTTTTAGTAGAGACGGGGTCTCGCTCTTGCTCAGGCTGGTCTCGAACTCCTGAGCTCAAATTATCCACCCGCCTCAACCTCCCAGAGTGCTAGGATTACAGGCGTGAGCCACTGCACCCGGCTGCTTTTTCTATTTTTGAGAGGAACTTAGGGAGATTAAAAATCTATGCTGTCTCCACCAACACCTTGCCAAAGGATGATTGCCTCTTAACTTGTCTCCCTCCCCTCCTCATACCCACAGTCTATTCTCAATCCAGAATGAGCCTGTTAAAACTAAGTTAGACCATGTTTGCTGAAAACTCTCCAATGGCTTCCAATCTAATTCAGAGAAAAGCCAAGATCCTTACCAGGCTCAAGAAGGCCTCTATGATCTGGTCCCTCATTACCTCCCTTATCTCCTGTCCTACTACTCCCTGTCTTGCTTACTCTGCCTCTTTGTTCTTTTACAAAAAAGTCTGGCATTTTTTACACTTGGGGACTTTGCATTTACTGTTTGCTCTGTCTTGAATGATCTTCCCTAAGATAGCTACTTGGTCCACTCCCTCACTTGCTTTTGGTCTTTTCTCAAATGTCACCTTTTCTGTGAAGCCTTCTGTGCCCATCTTATCTGAAATGGCACACTCCATGACATTTACTAGGCCCCTTTTTGTTTACTTTTTCCTCCTTGGCACCCATCACTCTCTAACTGACTGTATGTTTTGCTTATTATTTTGTTCATTGCCTGTCTCTCCACTAGACAAGGATTGATGTCTATTTGGTTTATTGCTGTATTTCCAGCCCCAAGAACAATTTTTGACACATGCTAGGTATACAATAAACATTAGTTGAATGTATAATATGGGCAGGAATATAGGGAAATTGTGCTATAAAAATTCAGAATGAGGAGCAGTTATATCTGGCTAGGCATAGGAGATGGGGTTAAGACAAGAGCTCACTTTGAACTAGTTCTTGAAGATGAGCAGGAGTTAAACAGGTTTGTCTGCTGCTGTAATTTCAGAGGTCTGCATTTATTTCAGACAGGTGTGTGACAAGTTGAAGAGAGAGAGAAATGACAGGGTGGTAAGGCAGATGAAGTTGTTAAAGTGATGCCAGGTTTGAGTGTTAATGATTTGGAAGATCATGGGTCTACATGTGTTGAAGGGAGATGTTAAGTTTGGATTAGGCTTTGAACCTTTCAGAGTTCTTGGTTGCTAGAAACATAAACCAGGTCAGACCATCATCATAAGAAAAAAGGTTATTTGCTGGAGGGATTGGGGCTCACAGAAGGGATGGGAGGTTTGTAGAATCAAGAGCTTGCCAACACAAAAGACTCAAAGGTCATGTAGCAGGAGCAACCTGCTACCACTCCCCCTGAACTGAATATTAGCCCTCAATATTTCTCAGTATAGTCATCCATTTTCTTGGTAGTGGAAATTTGGGTTGTTTCCAAATTTTTGCTATTACAGACAGTGCTGTTATGAGCATCTCTCTATATGTTTTCTGGTACAGATGCACAAGCTTCTCTATGGGGTTAAATTGCTAGATCATAAGATATGTCCATATTCAACTCTATAAGATGATGCCAAACTGTTTTCCAAAGTGATTATCCCAATTTACACCCCCCGTAAGGCTGTATAAATTTTTCTTTGCTCTATGTTCTCACTCAGACTTCTATTTTTAAAAAAGTTTAGTTTAAAATTTGCATATGGTAAAATTTACTCTTGTAAATTACTACAGTGGTGTGGGTTTTAACAAATGCATACATCCCTGTATCTGCTACTGTAATCAGGATGCAGAACAGTTCCATCACCCTGAAATATTCCCTCTGCTGCCCCTTTGAATTCAATCTCCCTCATCCCCAGGCTCTGGCAATCACTGATCTGTTCTCCATCCCTTTCATTTCTCCTTTTCCAAAGTGGAGTCATGCAGCAGGAAGCCTTATGAGTGTGGTCTCTTTTATTCAACAAAGTGCATCTGAGATTCATCCATTTGTTGCATATGTCAGTAGTTCATTCTTTTTTTAAATTGCTGACTAGTATTCCATTGTATAGATGTGCCACAATTTGTTTACCCCTTCCTTATGTGAGTGTCGTTTGGGTTGTTTCCATCTGGACAATTATGAATAAAGCTGCTATTAATGTTTGTGTAGAGATTTTTTGTGAACACATTTTCATTTCTCTTGGATAAATATCTAAAAGTGGAATTGCTGGATCCTACGGTAACTGTGCTTAACTTTATAAGAAACTACCCATCTGTTTTCTGAAGCATATGTGTGCCACTTACATATACAGTAATGAGAGTTCTAGTTGCTCTGCATCCTTGTCTGCACTTGGTCTTATCATTTTTAAAAGTCATTTTAATAGGCATGTAGTGATATCTCATTGTGGTTTTAATTTGCATTTCTCTAATGACAAATGATGAGCATCTTTTCATATGCTTATTTGCCATCCATACTTCTTTTTAGGCAAAGAGTTCTTAGCTATGACTATAAAAGAAAAAATTTGGTAAATTGGACTTTATGAAAATAAATTGGTAAATGTTTAGGTAGATATGAGAGGTATATAATAGAATGAGAAAATCTATATTCTAATATTTGCATCGATTCAATATTTTGGTGGCACCAAATGTCACCAGAAGGAAGCTGGCTTTTCCTGGAGAATAGCAAAACATCAGAGACTGAAGGAGCAGTTAAGGAAAAGGAATGTTAGGGGGAACTGAGGGATGTACCAGGGTGAAGGACAGGACAGTGTGTGTGGCTAGAGAAGGTAGCTAGAGTAGAGTTTCAAGTGATGCCAATGCCTATGAAGTGGCCATATTGGGGGTGAATGCAGGGGAGTAAAGATGAAGATTTTAAGGCTTGGAGATCCAGGGCTCTAAAGCCAGGGGGTAAAACAGTTAAATAATATGAAGATGAAAGAACCAAAGACATGAGCAGAGAATGAAGAGGGCATATTACAAGGTAGATATTGCAGCACTGAGGAAGGTGAGGTAGTGTTCCTGCCACATGTGAAAGTGAACCACAGATAACCAGTCTGCATTCCCTGCTTAACCCATTCTTGTCTTCTTCCTCAAGCATTCCTTTTTTGTTTATACATATATTTTCACAGACTCAGTAACACTCAAAGCAACAAGCCTAGGAAGCATTAATACGTTTTTCAAGCTCGGCAGTATTCTATAGGATGGAAATGTAAATCTCTCCTAAGACTGACTCTAGTCAGCATGTGAAAAAATTGAATATTGACATCCAGCTCATAGAACATAATTGTTACATTATACTCAGACATCTGCTGTACCAGAAAAGCTTGACATCATTGTGCTCCAGCCTTATTGCCTTAGGTTGCCCCGTTTCTTGTTTTTCTTAAGAGCTGGATGTCTATACAGAGAATGCTATTTATCACAATACTATGATAAATCATGATCCTCAGACATGTAAACACCTAAAGGAATCAACCAGAAGATGCGTTTAAAGATGTATATTTTGTAAAAATTTTTTTGATAATTTTTTTTCATTTTGTGCTTTGTCATCCTGAAGTAACATGTCAGAATCCATCATTAAACTGATTTTGCACTTTATTAGCGTATTATTTATAAACACAAGGCATTTTATTTATAAACAAGAAGCTTATCTTGTGTGATTATGTTTGGTAGTCATTTTTATTAAGGAGAGATGTCATCTCTCACATATGTTTGTCTACGGTTTGTCTAGATCTCTGCCAGGTGATGTGAAAGGATGTAATACATCATACTTGGAGGATTACAGTCTAGTTGGGGAGAAAGAATACATGCCCATAGCAGCTAGATTTATTACCATAGGTTTTAGACATTAATTATATACCATCATATCAGTTTTAATCATTTTGTGGGTTTTTGAAGCAGTGTATGAACTAGAGAATCACTGAAATATTTGTGGAAGTTCTGTTGTGGAACTTTGATAGGACTAACTTGGAACCAGGGAGAAGTTCTTAGGATAGAAGAACAAAAAAGAAAATACACAGGGGTGAGTATGGGTGTTTGCAGAGGAAGCAAGTGAGGAAGTAATGGCAGAAGGGGGTAGAAGATAGAGGATTGGAGATGGATATCGTAAAGAGTTTAAATGCAAGTTGAATGGGAAGGAGAGTGAGACGAGGAGAGAGAAAGTTGAATTGAAAGGAAGCATTTTGTTGTTCAGGATTTTAGAGAAACAGTGATTTGTGTTGAGGAAGTCCAATTTTAAGCTCACATTTCCTTCATGGCCAACTCACAGGTTTACCTCCTCTAAAATAGCTTCAGATTAAGCTCTGGATTTTCCCTATTTCTGAATGGTCTTTATGTTTGCGTGCACATTGACTTAGCATCCAGTGATTTAAAAAATGCTCATTTCCTCTCCCCCAATAAATTTAAGGATTATATCTTCTCTATTAAATACAATACACTGCTATTGAAATTTGATTCAGAAAACTGACTTAGAAGCCATCTCATCCAATACTCTCCTCTGTAGTGGCCACTGACCCTCACCCAGAATGCTGTCCCTCCCACAGGTTGGATGTACTTTTGATTCTAAAGGCTTCCACCTGTGACTTTGTTCAGAGGCATGGTCTCAGGCTACTGGAGCCACTTTGCTCAGACACAGAGAGCTGGAAGTGCCTGAGAATTTAGTGTTACTATCCCCACCCCAGCCCCACCCCTGTACAAGGGAACTGCAGCCAGTGACCGACAGGTGTGAGTATGAAAGCCCAACTCCCTTGGCTCAAATTGAGACAGTGTTGAGGCTTTATTTATGTGATCCAGAGAACCCCTGATCAGGCTCAGGCTGAGACTCCACCGGAGATCATACTCTTGCTTGGCTTTCCCTTTCTCTGTCTTCTCTGCTCCCTCCCCCAATCTCTCTGGTCTTTTCTTACTTAATAAATCACTTGCACAGGAATCCGCATCTTAAGGTTTAATGGGACTGCTGACCTATGACATCCACATTTTACTGTGGGGAAACTGAGGCTTACTGTGGTTCACCAATTTGCCCAATCACACACAGCCTAATTTTGGATCCAAATCTCTTGATTCTCTGTCTATGCTCTTTTTACGTCTCCTTAGTAGCTCTAGGTATACAATAGACATAGAATAGTTGTCTACTGAGTTGATGAATAAATGATGAATGCACTGCATCCAAGACATTTTACTGGATTCTAAAGGAGGCATGAATTTAAGATGTAATTCTTGCCCTCCAGAAGCTTAAAAACACGAGAAGGAATGAGACTAATATTTATTAAGTAGAATAAGAAGGCCAAATTGCTATAACAAGGGACAGAGGGATCATGCATGATTAGAGCAAGCAACAAAGAGGGCTTCAAAAATAGTGTAGCATCTGGATTGGGGCTGAAAGTTAAGTTTAAACGAAAGTTTGTTTCAAAGTTGTTGGCATTTTAAAACGTGGTATGGTTTCGTGTCTTATATATTATCATGAAATGGCCTTGAAAATCACTTTTTAATAAATACCCAGAATTTCATGGCATATAGATATATTAAATATATTTAATGATGCTCCTATTAATAAATATTTGGATTTTCCTACATTTTTGATAATGGAATGACACTGTACTGAAGATCTTTGTACATAAATATTTGTTTACATTTCTGAGATTGTATGAGGAGGGTAAATTACTAGAAATATATTTATTAGATTAAAGGGTAGAAAGTTTTTTGAACATTCCTGAGATGTATTGTCAAATTGCTTTACAGAAAAGATTTAGTGTGCAAGTACCCACTTCTCAATGGCACATGGCATGTGGCTTCTCCAGAAGTTCTAGTCATTTATCGATTGATTTATTAATTCATTAAATATTTATTGAGCTCTGACTACATGGGAGAACACATGCTAGGTTGTTCTACATTATTATGTTCTACATTATAATGTAGAATTTTTATTGGGTTTTTCTCTTTTACTCTACCTTTTTCTCTCTTCCACTCACAATATTCATAGCTCAGAACTGAACATAAAGTTGGTGCTCAATATGTGCTTGTCTATTGATCGAAATGTGAACAGTACCACATTTTGGTTCTTCTGTGCCTTATCAGACTGTGAACACATTGGTTTCCTTTTTTGTATTATTTTCTTAGCTCTAGCCAGGATTTATCTCATACTTCATTGTCCTTTTATTGTTGTTCATTCTGTTCTTGTCGAAGGTCATAATATCGTCTCTTATCTCTCTGAGGATATTAATGACATTTTTGAGGATGTTTTTGTTTTTCATCCTTCATACTTTCTGTTTTTCCCAGTGGCATTTCTTTCCCCATTTATTTGTTTTGATTTCTGCCTTTAATATTAAAGACTTTCCTTAACTACCTAGTTTTTCTTGTCTAATTACATTCAAGAATGGACATACATAATAATAACAATTAACAACTATCAGAGGCTTACCCTATGCCAAACTCTGTTCTAAGTACTTTATATTTAATTCTCACAATAACCCCATAAAATAGGTTATCTGATTATTCCCATTTTGTAGATGAAGTATGACAGGTTAATAACTTGTCAGAGGCCTCATGTCCAATGAACAATAGACCTAGGATTGCACCTGAGAGAGTTCAGATCCATAGTCTGTGCCTATTACCACCATGCTGCAGCGTCTGCTTACGAACTTGTACAGAGTGATTGCAGGTCAGGCTGGTACTTGATGTCTGTTATCTGTTATCTGTCTGGTTTGATTAGATTCCCCTGTGCAGATCCTGCCTAGCAGCCGGGGTTCTGGGATCTGATGGGGAAAGAAGGCTGAGGATCTCAATGTTCAGTGCATGAATTTTCCCTTAATTTAACACCTGCATTCAACTGGTAGTCTAGAGGCTTACAGGTTTACCCTCACCAGAGAACAGGTCTCTGATCTTTTGAAGGAGTGGAGGATTGCCAGTGGATGGAATGTGCTGAGTAGGGGAGGATATCTGGGAATGTAACTCCTTTTTTGTCTTTTTTTAAAAAAAATATCTTTATTGAGATACAATTCACCCATTTCAAGTGCGAAACTCAATGGTTTTTATTATATTCAGAGTTGTACAAACATCACCACAATCAAGTTTAGAACATTTTTGTGCTCCCAAAACAAAACTTTGCATTCATTAGCAGTCACTCTCCATTCTCTTCCCTGCCCCTCCTGCAGCCCTAGACAACCACTAACCTATTTTCTGTCTGTATAGATTTGTCTATCCTGAACAATTCATTTAATAAGAATCATACAATATGTGATTTTTTTTCTGACTGGTTTCATGCACTTGGGATAATGTTTTCAAGCTTTATCCATGTGCCATGTATTCATACTTCATTCCATCTTTTTATGACTGGATAACCCATTGTATGAATTACCACATGCTGTTTATCCATTCATTAGTTGATCGACATTTGGGTTGTTTACACTTTTTGGCTGTTATGAATAATGCTGCTTATGAACATTCATGTATAAGTTTTTGTGTGGACATATGTTTTCAATTCTCTTGGGAGTGGAGTTGCTGGGTCATATGGTAACTCTGGCTTTAGTTATTTGAGGAACTGCCAGATTGTTTTTCAAAGTGACTGCACCATTTTACATCTACAGTGGATGAGGGTTCCAATTTCTAACTACTTCTTAAATAGACTTTGAAGAAATGTTTAAGCCCTGCCTTCCCTCTTGCTACCTGAGGTATCTGTGGAATGTTTTAGCTTTTCTCACTATTGGCTCAGCATGCAGTTGTATCTCTTTCTACTTAGCCAATGTTTTATACTGTTGCCTCTTCCCCATTCTCTTTTTCCTTGTAGATGTACATTTTTTTTTCTTTTTTATCTATTTGATCTCATTCAATGAAGTTTCAGGATGTAGTATAGGTAAATGCGTATGTTCAACCTGCCAGTTTAAACTTGAAATCTCTTCAGTTTCTTTTCTTTCTTTTAATTTCATATAAATTTTAATACATCTTATTGAAAACAACATTTAGAGTATAGTCCCACTTTATGAGGTGGTCTCTATCAATCTATCTTTCCCTATTTTATGTTTCCGTATCATTTCTCTTTCCCTCTCTGATGTATATCTATCTATCTATCTGTATATACATACACACATCTATCTATTTCTTCATTCCATCTCCACAGGCATAGAGAGAAGTTTGGCATATTGTTCACCTGATATTAACAATGCTCATTTCTGATTGATAGGGTTTGGGGTAATTCTTTGCTTTCTACTACTTTTCTGTATTTCTTGTTCTTTAGAAAAATGACAAGCATAGGTCAGTTTTATAACAATGACAAAATCATTATATAAAAATCCCAAATTTGATGTCATGAAAGTTAAAGGAGTAGGATGCCTCAAAGATAGCATGAATAACAGCATCAAATACAGCAGAGAAGTTGAAGAGAACAAAGACTGAGAGGGGATCATTATTCCTCCAATTGTAGGCTCTATATCTTTGTTTTCATTTGGCAACTTTAATTTCGATCTCAGAGAGCATCAAATATATACTCTACATATACCATGTCATACTTAAAAATAATAAATAATGGGATACTTATTGGTGTCTCTATAGGCTCCTGTGCAACTCTTTCTGAGGTTAATGAAAACTGTATTTATAAAAATAAAGCTATAATTTGGCCTAATTTCTGAATAGCATAAAAAATAACAGGAGAGAAAAATTTCTCATCTAAAAATATTTGTATTGTCAGTATGACAAACACCAATATGAACACTCATATCTTAAACATACTATTTCAATGGATAAATGTTACTTGGGTGGAGAAATCCAGCACTATCCACTCAGGAAACTTCCTGAGTCCCAAGGGCAAAGTGAACTAGAGCTCAATAGGAGTAGGAAATAAATAAGAACAGGGACATTTTGTTAAGCATAAACTTCATCCTTCAGATTGGTTTAGTGTATAGGATCACACCTCCCTAGTTCTGAGTCCGGGCCAAGCAAAAGCAAAATAATCTGGTCACCGCCCAACAGAAAGTCAAAAGTAGAAATTCATTGCCATGTACAAAGCCCTGAAATCCAAATTCTGATACTGCTCACCCCAAATAACAGCAGACCAACGTCTCTCCCCTCTACTTTCTTCTCGTGTTCTTTGTTTCTGTCACCATTTTTTCCTCCAATTCTAATTCCAATTACTTCCACAAATCAGTGAAATAAGCTGTTATGTGTGACAGCGCAGAAAGGGGTATGCAGGAAGCACCAGAATCAACTTAACCTGGGATCTTTTAAAAATGCATATTGTCAGGCTGCACTCCAGACCCACCGAGTCAAAATCTCTGGGGTGGGGCCCCAAAATATACATGTTTATGAGTTCTCCAAGTGAGAACCAGCAGCCTACAAGATATCATTTGGGATAGCTGGTGAATATCTTTTCCTGAATAACATTGGGAGACTCTATGAGTCTCTCTAATTTTTGCACATCTTATGAGCAGAGGCACTGATTGGCCTTTGTTCTGGATTCTCTTTTGTAGGGTGTTTATATGGTAAACAGCCTTGGAAGATAGAAATTGAAAGCTTCTGGAGAAGAAGGCATACTTGCTTACTGTGTAATATAACAAAAATAATCACTCCCAATGGGGCAATGGGCAGACATGCTGACTGCCCATTATAAAAGATTTAGGTTACCTAAGCTTGGGGTCCCTCAGCTGTGATGCACACCCACTGAAGGTGCAACATCCACCGGGGCCCCTCTGTGTCACCCTATAGGACATGTGGGGTAAGAGGAATTGACACAAACATGATACTCATGCTGCTGGCTGTGCTATAATAAAGTCTTTTGTCTCTAAATTGGGAGTCTCCTGTCCTCTGGCAGTATCTATGAAACTGTGGCAGTCTAATTTGTCAGCTTGTAAGTAGGGTAAGATCTTAGACCCTTCACAGTTCTTGACAAATAGTTCTTCACTGACTTGAGTGGTACAAGGCATTTTTTGTTTTAGAAACCTATCACTTTAGGTTAGGATATTTAAATCTCCAGATGTTCTCTATTGAAATATAACATCTGGGAAGCATGACCTTAGCCATCACTCTCAATTAATTTTATCAGATGAACTAGCAGTCCTTGGGAAAATGAAAGTCAGTTTAAAAGAGTTGAAAGGTGTACATACCTTGAAGAGAAGTACAAAGGAGATGGTCAGCCTCAAAGAGGTAGCCTAGAATGGAAAAGGCCCAGAAGATACACGTTTGTGCTCTGAAATTTTGCCTGGAGCCTGCTCTGCCAGCATCCATCTCAGCTGGACACACAATGCACACTGATTTCCTATAATTCCCTTCCTCATTCACAGTGAATCAAGGGCATCTGCTGGCAACACTGTGGATTCTCTTGTTTGCAAACAGCAAGTAAATATCATCCATTGTCTGAGCTTTTTGGAATGGAAGTTGTTATAACATGGGCAGTAAGAAGGTTTTTCCATGCAGTGAGAGAAGTAGAAGAAAAAAGAGCTAATAAAACTGAAAAAAAAAGGACAATAGGGGAATTTCTGTTGTTACCACTTTGTGCTGAAGCAAAGTTGGCCTAAATCCATTCTTGGGAATTCTCTCACTTTGTTTAATAAATCCACATATGAAGCGACACACAAGTGATACACAAATATTTATTTTAAAGCATAAATCAGATCCTTAAGTTTAGAAGTACAATTACAATGACTCATAATGGAGCTTTGAGTTTATTGCACATTCTAATTAACTCAGCACTCACAATTAAATATGAAAACCAAAATTTTATATGGTTTAACAAATACATGCGTATTTATACAACAATAGAAAATGTGGAACTGAGATAGTCCTGGAAAAGCCAGAATGGTCACCATAGAGTTAAATCATACCCGTTTTAACAATGTTAACATAATTAGAGATAAAATACATTTAGTCCTAAAATACAGAACATAATTTATCTGTTGCTTCAAAGACTTCAGGGTCATAAGAACACCAATTAAGGCTTTTTTTCTTTTTTTTTTTTAAATTAAGATTTTTTTGAATCTTAAGGTAGTTTATATCTAGTCTAGATAAATGGTGCTTTAGTGAATACAGGTTTTAAAAAAATTCTTTAGTTTTAACTGTACTTGTATTTTCTGTCTGAATTATTCTCCGAGAAATGATACAGATTTTCATGGGAAAGATTTCTACTACATTTAAGGGGTTAGTTGCAAATTCTTAATTTCTGATTTGGAGTCCGTATCATATGGATTTCCAAGGTAACCTATATAATAGTAATATTAATAATAAAAATAATACAGGATTGATTGTCAGTGAAAATAGAGATGGAACTATCCTGTCTACATATTATCTCTCCATTTTGTCTACCTGCTGTCCTGCTATGCAATAGTTACACTCGCTGAACTTGGGCTTTTTTAGTAAAGGAGTTCTTTAGCATCAAAGTCTCTTATTTATTATAATTTTCCTGGTGGTAGTAAACATGGAAAACTAACAGAATCCTTCTGACTAAATTCATTGGGTCACAGAGGACTCTAGGGGAAGCATGATAGGCCAAGAAAAAGCTTCAGAAATGTGTAAAGTTTGATCAGCACCTTGTGTTATATTTAAAGTTCATGAATTTCTTAGGTTGGTATTC
>NW_012150841.1:6815787-6837718 GCF_000956105.1 Propithecus coquereli
AAGCACCACATGTACTCACCATCAAATTGGTATTAACTGATCAACACATAAGTGCACATATAAGAATAACATCTATTGGATTTTGGGCAGGGGGGAGGGGGGAGGGAGGAGGAAGGAGGAGGGGACGAGTATATGCATACACAAAGAGTGCAATGCGCACCACCCGAAGGATGGACATATTTGAAACTTGGACTTGGGGGGGGCAAGGGCATCATACGTAACCTAAACATCTGTACCCCCATAATATGCTGAAATTAAAAAAAATAAATAAATAAAATAAAAAATAGGGTTTTGAATGTAAACAACCCCTCTTGCTTGTACATAGACTAGTTATATGAACATTATAAAATGACTATTTCCTATGTCCTTACTTTGAAAATTTTTTTCCTGGTCATATTACATTTTCCCAACCTACATTTCACCAAATGTTTGGTCACTTCCCAGATACTTTATTCAATAAACATCTGTTGAACTCTTAGATTCAGTCACATCTGTTATAATTCTCTTTTAATCCTTAAACTAACTTTCTGAGGTGGGTATTATTAATCTCGTTTATAGATAGGGATACCTGGGCTCGGACAATTTGATGTATGGTTCAAGGTCACACTTGTTCAAGGTCATAGAGTCAGCAGAGAAAAGATTAGAATTCAGATATTTTGACACCCTGTCCCCTATTTGTTCCACAAGACCAGAGGGTCTCCTTATAAATGGAGTGAGAACATCCCTCCCATAACGTGGCCAAGATAAAACTGGAACACATTAAGCAATTCAAGATGGTCAATATCTGATTGTATCAAAAGGATTGGCCTAGCAAATAAATGTTACAGGGTGAAGTCAATGTGGGTTATGGTAATCGGGGATTGGGATTGGCTGGGGGGAGGGCTTGGAATAAGAATAAAAGGGAGGCTTGCTTGACTGGAGAAAAAACATCAGCAAATATGTTGAGTTGTGACTAAGCATATGATCTGGGACAAATAAGATGTCTTCCTAATGTAAAGCATTGGAATTATTTCATGGATACGTTTTTTAATGCTATTAACATTACCTTGAATACTTTTTGGATTAATATGGTATGAAAATAATCAAACAAAGCCTAGAATGAGAACCTGGAGACTTTTTTGTAAACCATGTTAATGTGCAGAAAACTATAATGGTGGGTACTTAATTTGACAGTTGGTTGACTATGTACATATAAAAACACAGCATTATGGACTTAATGCAGGTAAACAAGGTATATTTGATGGCATGTATACACCACAAAAATATGATCTTACTTTGTTTTTAATTTTATCTCGGTGAATACAAGCATATTAAATATTCCACTTGCAATCATTTTTCTCAGCAGTTCATCCATTGACATGCACACACATGCATGTGAGCAGATGTTTTCTAGTACCTTTGGCAAAAGAATTTAATGCCTTGTACACATCACACCTGCCATGTCATGCTTATTGATTGAACGATTCAGCTCACTGAAAGGTACTGGGTGAGATATTAATTTTAAAATGAAAGCCTTCACATCTGCTAATGCCTGCCAGTCTCTGGAGTGAATGTGCCATTCGAGCCAACGGAAGTGGGCAGAAGCAGCCTTCATGGGTAGGGCTGACAAGTTATTTTGAGTCTACTGAATTACCTTTATTGTTGCCCCGTACTTACAGGCAGACCTCTCCTTCCATTAAACTCCAGCGCTCACGGTACTTCTGAAAATAGCTCTAGTGGTTTGGAACCTGTCTTCCTGGATTTTCGCATAAATAGAATATTTGTGGTAGTTGAGTGATAAATGGTGAGATAATGGTGTTTTACAGGCAGTGAAATGACAAGGTCAGTTTTAATTAAGCTGAGATCAACCTCAGTCTGTATTGCACACTTCTGATTAGGTTATTTCAAATTAACATAAGTTTTTGGAGACTTCGCTGAAGTCAGTGGTGTTAAACACCAGCTGTGCTGGCAGAGAAGCGTGGGATATGAGAAGGAGATAGCATTCACATTGAAATTAGCACTTGGCACAATATAATTCTCTGATTGCAAACTATGTGGAGTTGCCTGTGCTAATTGGTTGATTTTATTTGAAGCAGATGTTGTTAGCTTTCCCACTAATGATCTGGAGAGAAATTCTTTTGAAAGACATGCCATGTTAGGATCTCTGCAGTATAATAAGCTAATTACAACTTTAAGTACTTGCAGTAATTAGCACAATGTGTATAAAGTGTTCCTGATCTTTTCACCCTGCCGCATTATTGTCAGGGCAGCTTGAAAAACAAAAAGGAATGCTAGCTGGATTGAGTCTCCCTGGTCTAGCCTCTTCATTTCCCAGACTTTTGCACTAAAGAGATAATGAACTCGACTTAAATCCTTCTCTTTCAGGCATGCCAAAAAGGTTTAGGACCAACCCCCACCCTACAACGCCCAAAAAATGGAGAGTGAAATTTGCCAAACTAAATGTTGCCTCAAACACATATGCCTTTAAGGCCTGTTATGTCTTCAGACGTTAGCAAACCAAGGCACAATATTTGAGGATACCATTAGCATATTTATTTCATGTTCATTTATTTTATTGTTTACCAGTTCAATTCAGGGCTCAAACCTATATTTTATTTGAGAACATTGTCCCACGTCACTTCCAAGTTAAACCTCAAACTTCCCTGTATAGAAACCTTTAAGTGCTTGATATTTGTGTAAGCCTAAAATCTAGTCTCTCTATATTTTTCAAAACTAAGTTGTTACAGATACATATTTTGCTAATACTAGTTATGAGAGTGCAGAAACAATAGGAGTAGACATGGGGAGTGTGAGAAAAATGGAAACAAAATGAATTGGACAAAGAATTGACAGAGGCATATTCTTAATAACATAGCAAGCAAAGTCCAGAAGGTAGTAAGTGCTATTATAGGAGTGAAGCTGACATTTGAAGCTGGTAACTAAAATCATAGTACCTTTAAGAGGAGGCTAAGTTCATCAGTAGAAAATAATTTAAAGTAAAATGTCACCATTTAAATAACTCTTTATGGCCTTTTTAAAGAGGTTTGAAGTTTGGAGTTTTAAGATCTAATATTTGAGATAGATGTTTAAGAGTAAAAATGTAGACATTCATAACAGAACTCTCTACTGGAACAGGTGAACGTATTTAGCTTTTATGTTTTCTCATGGCTCCTTCTTTGGTTTCAAGATACTTCTGGGAGAGGCACAGACTAAAAAAAATTCTCCTTTTAAAGTACCTTTGAAGTTGGCTGGCTCATGCCCCTTGGCTCTAATTTCTGGAAAGTAGGCAACCTGATCTCATATTCTGAACTTGTTGCAGAAATGAGGTAGAAAATTCCCTTATTTGCATCTCTAGGTTCCCTTATTTGCCACCTTGGTTCTGGGATTGAAAGCTGGGATTTCTGTGGTTGCTGGATTTATATCTACTTCCAGTGATATAGAATTTCACAAGTTCAAAGCCAGGCTCCTGATAACTTCAGTTATATCCTAAAGGGAGGAGGAGTCAAAAATATCACAGGTATGTTAGAAAAGCAAAGATAGAGAGGGCTGGTAGAGATTTGCTCTCTCAAATTACTAAAAGAAAGAAAGGAAGGTTGTAGGTTTAAGGGGATCCAAATACATGAAACATTCTATATAAATATAAATGAACACTTTATGGTTATTAAAATTTATTGACACAAGTAATGAGAATTAAACAAAGATACTTTGTACTTTATTTTTTCCTAAGTCTACAGAGCCTTAAGTGCCCAGTGGAACCCAATAAGAGAAATAAGAGAAATAATTATGCTCAGGCAAAACATTCAAGAATAGAGTTTAGACCTAATGCTGATATTTTACACCTGGCACAGCACCTGGCATATCTTAGGCACACGATAAATGGTGAATGGATGAATGTTTTTTAGTGGAAAGTTAACGACTCATTCTCTGTCACTGCCCTGAAGTTTGGTGTGTTTCCACACCTCTGGAAGTGTTATCATGAATTGAAACTACTCAAAGTGCTGTATATCATTATTTGTCTAAACAGTCTCAAGAAACTATGGGTGCTTTAGTACAAAAGATTAAGACACACAGTGGGCATTTGGAGTTTTGACATCTAGCATCCTTATTGATAATTCTCTTTAAATTTAAAAGCATTACTTGGGTATGAACGGGAACCTAGTAATGGAGCATGTGTTGGAGTAACGCGAACTCGTTTGACAATAAACCAATAGATTTACATTGTTTTGTCACTAAGGATCTTTGTTGTTATCTTGTTTTTGTTTACTTAAACCCAAAGTTTCTATTACTTACTCCTAATATAATGCTATGGTCATAGAAATATAAACTAGACTCCTAACAGTATTGTTTTTTGCTCTCACTTTTCATAACCTGTATTTTCCTAAGGTTGAGAAAACTAGAAGTTGTCAAACTATTGCTAGATACTTGAGATATAATGTATATACACACACGAATGTTACATTAGATACTATGTTAGCTATAGAAGTATATATAACATATATACATCACATTATATATTATGTTATAAATTATCATATAGGACCTTAATATTTATGTATGTATATATGTATCTATCATCTTTTAAAAGAGGTCACTATTGAAAAGACTGTAATCAAATGATTAATTTTATAATTTTATTATATTCTGATAACATTTATTTGGAGAGTTAATGGCTAATCGATGACTTTTTTCCTATAATTTTTAATGAAAAGAAAATAGTCTGACATACAGAAGGACAAACTGACTTTTTAAACTCTAGGGCTGAGTTTTCCTAAAGAGAAGGTCTCAGCTTTCAGGAAAATCAGCAGGTTGAGAGATGACCTTTCATAATGGATCTGCCCACTGCCAGCCTTCTGTGTTCCAACATGCCACTCCACTGTCCTGTCAGGCTCTAATGAAGCATGCAACCCCATGTGACTTATTCTTGAGATGCCAGCAGAAATGATCATTTCTTTTACTTCCAAATGTACAAAGTGGGGATGAGACCCTTATTTGATTGTTGGAAAAAAATTAAAACCAACTCCAGATTTTAACATCAAAGAACTGAGATTTGATCTTTAAGAAGATACAGCAATTGCACGTTAAAATCACTTTCATTTAAGACTTTTTAAAAATTCAATCTCATGCCTTCATTTTTGTATGTCATAGATTACCAGGATAGGGCTAAATAATATCATTTTGAAGAACAGATTTCCCCCCATTTCCTAATACATTTTTCTTTTTTTGCCATAAAAAGCTTGAAAAACAAACTCCCTGAGGCATCAGAAGCAGGAGCAAGTGGGGTGGTTTGGCTGCAGACCAGAGCAGCACAATTGGTTTCTGCTTCCTTTCTGTTCATCGCTTCCCCCTTCCCTCCAAAGCACACACAAAGCTCTGCATGACTTTCTGGTTTAAGGATCCAGTTTGGCAATATTTTCCACTGTGTGTTGGGAAGAAACTGAAATGCAAAATTATATCCCCTGCAACAATCATATTGTTTTGGGGGCATAGGAAGAAGGAGAGAAACTGGGATGAGTTTTTTTTCTTAAATAAAAGGGGAGGGGGCTGCCATGAGCCACAATACCCATCCCTTGCTGCTCCATGAACCTCTGTGCTTTTTTTTTTATAACTCTTATTTAATTTTGCAAAAAAGTATCTTAACCACTGAGAAAATTGTGCAGAGGAAAGAAAATTTCTTCCTGATGAGGGATTATGCTCAGCAGAGATGCAATAGTATACTGTCTTGCTTGTTTCTATCTGCTATTTTCTCTCCTCTGGGCACACCCCATTTCACATATACATCCAGTAAGTCACTGGGTTGAGAGTTTAGCACACCCAGAGCGGAGAAGGGGTGATTTCAGCTCTAGTCATAGCAGGTAATGGAGCTGGGAGAGAAGGTTTCAATATTCCTTCAAGGAAGTTGAAAATGACTAATGGGATGACTAACAGTAACATCTAAAACAAAGTATAGCTCTGCACTACAGTAAGAATGAGCAACCTTCTTGGCTTGGAAGAGGAGGCAAGAGGGCGGAGGAACCTTTGGGAGGAAGATTTCAGAACAAATAGACCTATAATGTTGGTATTTAAATGCAATTTACTCATTCGCTTCAGTAGATAAAATCTTAATACATGTGTCATCTGTGGGCAGTGCCTGAAGAATTATAAGCATTAATTTGTTTTAAATAATTTGAAAAAGAACAGTCTTATTAAACATCTAAGTAAAAATTTAAAATAAATCTCTTTATCTCTCAGAAAATAATCTCTGCCTACAGGTCTTTTTTTTAATAGGATTTATTTTTTAGAGCAGTTTTAGGTTCACAGAAAAATTGAGCAGAAGGCATAGAGATTTCCCATTGACCCTGTGAACCCACATGCACAGGCTCCTCCACTGTCATCCCTCACCAGAGTGATATATTTGTTACAATTGATGAACCTACATTGACACATCATTATCGCCCAAAGTGCACAATTTACCTTAGGGTTCACTCTTGTTGTGCATTTTATGGTTTGGATAAATGTATAATGACATGTATCTACCATCATAGTATCACACAGAATAGTTTCACTGCCCTGAAAATCCTCTGTGCTCTGCCTGTCTATCCCTCTTACTACCTAATCCATGGCAGGTCTTTTTTTAATGGTTAGATTTTAAAATGATAAAAAATGTTTTTTTCCCCAAGATGGTTGGCTAGAAGCATTTCATGCATTCCTCAGCCACTGAGAAGAGGCAAAACAGTGTATAGACAATCGCACTTTGAATGCATTACACAAGAGCAAACACGGGAAGGAGTTCAACAGAAATGTGACAGGAAACATCAACAACTAGGAAGGAGAAGGAAAAGAGGCAGCTTGCTTGGCCAGGACTGGCGGGGAGCTGGGAGTGACTACTCAATATGGGGAGAAGGTGAATGAGACTTTCCGCAGTCCATTTTCCCACTGGGGAATTGTATAATTCAGGCCACAGATGAGCAGTTTGACCTTCCTGATCCCTAAATTTAACTTAGGGAACTGCCAGGAGACTGTGAGGAGGAGCAGCTGTCGGGAAAGAACTCACCCTGGGTCCAATGCCCTTTCTGAAACCTAAGTCACTACAGCAAGATGCCATTTTACATCCTAGCTTTTAGTAAACTGTGTGCTGTCCTGGGACCCAGCAGAGATGGTACTAGGTGTTAGGGAAACTTGGGCTATTGCTTGCAGAACTGGGGTACGAGCGGGAAGTGGGCTCCCATAGCCAGGACTGAGAAGTGAGCATGGCATGGGCTGTGGCTGCAGATGCTGGGGAGTGGGACTTGAGTAGGATGAAAGTTGCTATGGAGGTTTGGTCTTGAGATGAATGGAGGCTCCTATATCCCAGAGCTGAGTTGAGTGCTAGGCTTGGACTACTGGCTCTGATGGGTCAGCCAGGTCTGCTGTGACAGCTGGGACTGGAGGCTAGGATGTGAGACGGATGTGCATTCCCCCCTCTGCCAGCTAAGGCTGTGGTCTCTGGAGCCAGCCCTCCCACCCACTGTGGCAGGATCTCAACACGACAGCTGCTGCCCCTCATCCCAACATTCTGTCAGGGGTCTAAGGATTGCCATGCCCCCGCCCATCATGGCCAGTGCATGCACTTGCGATTGGGGGACATAAGCACAAGCCAGTTGGGTTCAGTTCTGCCCAGCTTCGCCACTCCCTCCCCCCACCATTAGACAGAGTGGATGGTCTGAGGTCTTGGGGATTGCACAAGCCAATCCACCAATCCACCACCTGGGGCACCGGAGCACTTTCCCAGGGGCCTGAGGTTGGGCCTAAACACCCTACTACTACCACCTCAGCTGGCTCCTAACTGCAAGCACTACCTGCTGGTCTGGAGGCCAGCCTGCACAGCCTATCACAACCACTGCCAACACAAGCATACAGTGCTTGGACCCAGAAGAACATCTCACCACTGATACCATAATCGCCCACATCACACCAGTCATCCAGGGGTTCCATCACCTGCCTGGTGCACTGCTACCCAAACTGGCATTTAAGAAAACTACCCAGAGGCCCAAGAATTGGTCTGTCCGAAACTACCAACCCAGGTGTTGGCATACCCTGCCTGGGGGCACAATGATATACATGCTTACCCCACCAACACTACCATTAAAATATGAAGATGGGCCCATCTGGCTTTCCAGTCCCCAGCACAACTTCATCACATCATCCATTAATAACCATATCCTAACATACCAAGGAAACCACAGATACCACTAATGCCATTTATAGCCAAAGAAATCACACAGATAACTTCACTACTGTGTGCACCCAGAAGCAAAGCCAAAAAGGACTACCCAATTAAAACCACAGACACATCTTCAGAAAAAGTCCCTCCCACCAATGAAAGTAGATTCAAAGATAGGAAGAAGCAACTGTTACACCAGGTGCACATATATCAATGTAAAGACACAGGAAACATGAAAATGCAAGAAAATATGACACTCCCAAGGGAACACAATAATTCTCCAGCAATAGATCTTAACCAAAAATAAATTCTCAAAATCTAAGATAAAGAATTCAAAATATTGATTTTAAAGAATCTCAGTGAAATGCAAGAGAAACCCAAAACCAATACAAAGAACTCAGAAAAACATTTCAGGATATGAATGAGAAATTTACCCAGAAGATAGATTTTTTTTTTCAAAAACCCCACAAATTGTGGAACTGAAGAATTCATTTAAGGAAATACAAAACACGGGCAAAAGCTTCGACAATAGACTAGACCAAGCAGAAGAAAGAATTTTACAACTTGAAGACAGGTCTTTTGAAATAATCCAGTCAGACAAAACCAAAGAAGAAAGAATAAAAACATTTCAGGATATGAATGAGAAATTTACCCAGAAGATAGATTTTTTTTTTCAAAAACCCCAGAAATTGTGGAACTGAAGAATTCATTTAAGGAAATACAAAACATGGGCAAAAGCTTCGACAATAGACTAGACCAAGCAGAAGAAAGAATTTTACAACTTGAAGACAGGTCTTTTGAAATAATCCAGTCAGACAAAAACAAAGAAGAAAGAATAAAAAAGAACTAATAAAGCCTTTGAGATGTTTGGGACAACATAAAACAATCAAATATTTGAATTATCAGTATCCCCAAAGGCAAAGAGAGATCAAAAGGTTTAGAAAACCTATTTAATGAAATAATAGGTGAAAACTTGAAAACTCTAGCAAGAGGTTTGGACATCCAGACACTGGAGGCTCAGCATCCCCAAACAAATACATCACAAAAAGGTCTTTGCCACAGCACACTATAATCAGACTATCTAAAGTCAAAGTGAAAAAGTGAACTCTAAAAATCAGCAAGAGAAAAGTGTCTAATAACCTATAAAGGAAATCCCATGAGACTAACACAAGACTTCTCAGGAGAAACATTATAGACCAGAAGAGAATGGGATGATATATTCAAACTGCTGAAAGAAAAAAAAAAAAAAAACCCTGCAACTCAAGGATACTATGTCCAGCAAGATTAACCTTCATAAATGAAGGAGAAATAAAGTCTTCCCCAGACAAGCAAATAGTGAGGGAATTTGTCACCACTAGACTGGCCCTACAAGAAATTCTCAGGGGAGTCCTACACTTGGAAATGAAAGGATAACATTTACCCTTATGAAAACACATGAAAGTATAAAACTCACTGGTAAAGCAATCACACATAGGAGGAAGAGAAAGGAGTCAAATGGCACCACTACAGAATTCCACCAAACCATAATGGCAAATAGAGAAAGAGAAAGAAACAAAGAATTTTTAAACCGACTAGAAAACAATTAGCAATATAAAAGAACAAAATCTCACAGGTCAATAATAACCTAGAATATAATCGGATTAAATGTTCCACTTAAAAGATATAGAATGGCTGAATGGATAAAGAAACATGATCCAACTTTATGCTGTGTACAAGAAACTCAACTTATCTGTAAAGAAACATATAGACTAGACGGGGTGGAAAAAGATATTCCACACAAATGGAAACCAAAAGTGAGCAGGAGTGGACATACTTGTATCAGACAAAACAAACTTTAAGCCAAAAACAGTCAAAAAATTTTAAAAAGTCATTATATAATCATAAAGGGATTAATTCATCAAGAAGATATAATAATTCTAAATGTATATGCAGTACACACTGGAGCACCCAGATTCATGAAACAAATATTACTAGAGCTAAAAAGAGAGATAGACAGCAACACAATGATAGTGGGAGAGTTCAACACCCCACTCACAGTATTAGACAGATTATCTAGACAGAACATCAACAAAGAAATGTCAGACTTAAACTGAAATTTAGACCAAATGGACCTAACAGACATTTACAAAACATTCTGTCCAACAACTTCAGAATATATTAACAAATTATTTCTATCAGCACATGGAACATTCTCTGAGATAGATCATATATTAGGCTACAAAACAAGTTAACAAATTTTTAAAAATGAAAATCATATCAAGTATTTTCTCAGACCACAGTGTATTAAAACTAGAAACTAATACCAAGCAGAACTTTGGAAACTATAGAAATACATGCAAATGAAAGAACATGATCCTGAACGATCACTGGGTCAAAGAAGAAATTAAGATGGAAATCAAAAAAAAAATTTGAACCAAAGAAAATGGAAACACAACATACCAAAATCTGTGGGATGCAGTAAAAACAGTACTAAAGGTAAGTTTAAAGCATTAAATGCTTACACCAAAAAAGTAGAAAGATTATAAATTAACAATCTAATGATATACCTCAAGGAACTAGAAAAGCAAGAATAAACCAAACCCAAAATTAGAAGGAGAAAAGAAATAACAAAGATCAAACATTTGATAAAATCCAACATCTTTTCATAATAAAAACCCTCAACAAACTAAGCTTTCAAGGAAAATGCCTCAAAATAATAAGGTCTATATATGACAAACCCATAGCCAACATCATACTGAATGGGAAAAGTTGAAAGAATTTCCTCTAAGACCCGGAACAAGAAAAGGATGCCCACTTTTACTACTTCTATTCGACATAGTACTGGAAGTCCTGGCCAGAGCAATCAGGCAAGAGAAAGAAACAAAAGCCATCCAAATTGGCAAGTAGAAAGTCAATTATCCCTGTTCACTGAATGTATGATTTTATATCTAGAAATACCTAAAGATTTCACCAAAAACACTGTTATATTTGATAAATGAATTAAGTAAAGTTATAGGATATAAAATCAACATACAACAATGAGCATTTCTATACACCAATAATGATGTAGCTGAGAAAGAAATTAAGAAGGCAATCCCATTTACAATAGTTACAAAAAATAAAATACTTAGGGATGTATTTAACCAAGGAGGTGAAAGATCTCTAAAGGAAAACCACAAAACACTGATAAAAGAAACTGTAGATGACATAAATAAATCGAAAAACATCCCATGCTCATGGAATATAAGAATTAATATTATTAAGATGACCATACTTCCTAAAGCAATCTACAGATTCAATGTAAATCCTATCAAAATACCAATATCATTTTTCACAGAATTAGAAAAAAAATCCTAAAATTCATAGGGAACCTAAAAAGAGTCTGAATAGTCAAAGCAATCCTAAGCAAAAAGAATAAAGCTGGAGGCATCACATTACCTGAGTAAAAATTATATTACAAGGCTATAATCACCAAAGCAGCATGGTACTGGTATAAAAATAGGCATATACATCAACAGGGCAGAATAGGGAACTAGAACAAGAACATACACTGGGGAAAGGACATCCTCTTCAATAAATGGTGCTGGGAAAATTGGATAGCCATATGCAGAAAAATGTAACTGGACCCCTACCTCTCACCATATACAACAATCCACTCAAAATGTATTAAAGACTTAAATGTAAAACCTGAAACTATGAAAATACTAGAAGAAGACTGGGGGAAAACTCTTGTGGACATTGGTCTAGGGAAAGAACTTCTGAATAAGACTTGAAAAGCACAGGAAATAACAAAATATACAAATGGGACTTAATTAAACTAAAATGCTTCTGCACAGTGAAAGAAATAATCAAGAGAGTGAACAAACAATCTACAGAATGGGAGAAAATATTTGCAAACTATTCATCCAGTAGGGGACTAGTATCCAGAGTATACAAAAAGCTCAAACAACAGAAAACCACAAATAATGCCATTAAAAAGTAAGCAAAAGATATGAATAGACATTTTTGAAAAGAAGACATATGGATGGCCAACAGGTATGTGAAAATGCTCAAATATCACTGATCACCAGAGAAATGCAAATCAAATCCACAGTGAGATATCATCTTACCCAGTCAAAATGGCTATTGTCAAAAAGAGGGGGAAAAAAAGCAGATGTTGGCGAGGAGGTAGAGGTAAGGGAACTCTTATACACTATTGGTGGGAATGTAAATTAGTACAACTTCTATTAAAAAACAGTACGGAGATTTCTTAAAGAACAGAAAATAAAACTACCATTTGATCCAGCAATCTCACTACTGTGTATCTACTCCAAGGAAAAGAAATCAATATATCAGAAGGATATCTGCACTCATATGTTTATCATGGCACTATTCACAATAGCAAAGATATGGAATCAACTTAAGTGTTCATCAGTGGATGAATGGATAAAGGTAAATGTGGTATATATACATACTGGAATATTACTTAGCCAAAAAAAGAATAAAATCATGGCTTTTGCAGCAATATGGATGAAACTGGAGATCATTTTCTTAAGTGAAACAGGCCATGTACAGAAAGACAAATATCGCATGTTCTCACTCATAAGTAGGTGCTAAAAAATGTGTTCTCATGGACGTAGAGAGTGGAATGATAGATAATGGAGACTCAGAAGATGAGGTGGTGGGAGCGGGGAGGATGATGAGAAATTAGTTAATGGGTATGATGTATGTTATTTGGGTGATGGATACTCTAAAAGCCCTGACTTGACCACTATGCAATCTATGCGTGTAACAAAATTGCACA
Organism: Propithecus coquereli; assembly: GCF_000956105.1. NCBI lineage: Eukaryota > Metazoa > Chordata > Mammalia > Primates > Indriidae > Propithecus > Propithecus coquereli. The sequence continues at coordinate 6,828,708 of NW_012150841.1, forward strand.
TGTACCCCATAAATTTGTACAAATAAAAAGCAAAAAAGAAATCTGCAATAGAAAGATACAAATAAAAATGACTAATTTTACATATGAAAAAATGATAAATAATGTATGCTTTATAAAATGACTCATGCAGCAGTGGTTGCCTCTGCATCAACTACCTTTCCTCAAATGCTGGAGCAGGAAAACTGGGTCTTCAAGTCTGAATATGTTCCCTCCTTGCTCAGCCCCACCCAAGTGCCTGTCCCCATGGTATACTTTGCAATGTGGACACTGAATGAACTAGATGAGTTTGAGATGTAAACTGCTTATGGATCCACGTTTTTCTGTGATTCTGTCTAGTGTCAGGCCTTCAGTGAAATAGGCTTCTTATTATTTGAATGTCTCCATGTTTTGCTTTGTGTTTCTGGAAACTTACTTTAGTGAAATTGTGTTATCTCTATATGATAAGAGTTAACATTTTAAGACTATGAAGTTTAGAGCAGGCATTTTAATTGGAGATTCAAGGGTGAGAATCTCTAATAATGGTTGAAAATGTGTGCATATTATATGCATTTTTATGGGAATAGGTTACATAATTTCCCCCAAGATTTGTTAATTAAGAAGCATAGTATTTGATTCCGATAACTCTGAGACACAGGTAAGTTATCAGTACTATTTTATATCTGACTTCACTAAGACTTATGAAAGTTTAGTCACAAGTCACAGGCATTTAATCCAGTGATCTTTCCTTATGTGGTCAAGGTTATTAATTTCATTGGCTTAAAAACAAATTTGTTATAATATATTCAGGTACTTCCCCCCCACCCAGTAAGTGGAGCTTAATCACCCACCCCATCCAAATTTGGACTATATTTAATGATTTGCTTGCAGAGCATAGACTAGAGAAAAGGGAAAGACAGTAACTTTACATTGGAGAAACCTGGCAAATACTACAATAACAAAGTGATGAAAGTTAATATCACCAGTGGTGTCATGGGAATATCATGTATAGCCTAATATGATATGATGGGAAGGGTACTACACCTCGGTGATATTCTTCCCCCAAACCTCACTCTAATTGTGAGAGAAACATCAGACAGATCTAGATTGGGGAATTTATACAGGATACTTGGCCAGTACTCCTCAAGAGTATCAAGGTCATGAAAAATAAGGATAGACTGATAGAGTGTCACAGACCAGAAAAGACTGGGGAGATGTGACAATTAAATTCATTGTGGTATCCTGGATTGGATCCTGGAACAGAGAGAGGACATTCACAGAAAGACTGGTGAAATCTAAATGAAATCTAGAGTTTAGTTAATACCAATGTACAAATGTTGGCTTCTTAGTTTTGACAAATATATCATGGAGATGTGAAATGTTAGCACAGGAGTAAATTGAGTGAAGGGATATAAGAGAACTCTCTTTGTTATCTGAATTATCTATTAATAAAATCATTCCAGAATAAAAAGTTAATTTATAAAAGTTGGTTGAATCTAGAAAGATGACAAAAGACTCAGCTTCCATTTTATTCCTGGGTTAACCAGAACAAATGTCACCTTCTCTGGAAAGCCTTCCTTCTGACCTTACATACTAAGCCCCTAACAGAATAATGGTACTCTCCTGTGGGTTATGAGAGGCACTATTTATTGCCTAATGGTTATGAGTTTGGACTCTTGGTTCCAGACTGCTGGGGTTTGAACCCAGGCTCTACCACTTACCAGCTTGGTGACTTTTAGTACATTACTTGATCTTTCCATGCCCCAGTTCTCTCATCTGTAAAATATTAATCTACCTTTTTGTGAGCAAGTAATTTAAAGTCATACATTCAAAGTCCTTAGAATAGTGCCTGGTACATAGTAAGAAATCAATAAGCGATAGTGGTGATGACGATGATGACATCTCCAAATCATTATTTATGTAACACTTATAAATATCTAATTGCTTACACCTACTTCTTTTAGATGGTGAGATCTTTGAGAATAAAAATCATACTTTATTTATCTTTGTAATTCCTATGTCTGATAAATAGTAAGTACTCAGTAATTGTTGAGCAAATGTATGCTTGGTTTTCTGGATCCTGACCTGTCTTATCTAAATGAAAATGATAAAACTCCAGATTAAACATTATTGAGGACAAGTGCTTGAATTCTAAGATGGTAGAGATTATAGAAAACAGGGCAATTTAAGATAATGTGGGGTAATCCATTTATATGGAACATTCAACACACCTGTCTTCCCTGCAGAACAAGAGAGAAGATTAGCTAAATTTGAAAAATGCAAACCAAAGTTTGTAAAATGCTCTTAGGCATTCTAGGAGTACAGAGTTCCTGTTTTAGATTCATTATGGTGTTGTTTGATTATTGAGAGGGAACTTAAATAATTCAAAACATTTACTAACGTGAGCAAGGACTTAGTTTTTAAAGATAATGTGTTGAGAGATGAGTTGTAGTGGTAATGATGGTAATGAGTGGAACTGAGTTTGGTTATGAAGTGAATATGACATTGTTACTATAAAATTACTGGAAAGATAGCAACAAAAAAGGGAAGGTGAGGATGACTTTATTTGGGACTCTTGTTCTCTTTTGACAATGCCAAGTTGCATCCTTTGAGTTGCCCCTTAACCAGTATCCATAGGAAAAACTTTTTAATCAGTATATATTAATCAAATTTTAACAAATCTTTTGCCAAATTCTTCTTTCAGTAACTAGAAGATGCATTGTGAATAGGGAGGGTGTTCAAAATGACTGAAGGTACCTGGCCAGAGGTCTCTGCCATATGTTTGATAACTTCATCTTCCCCCGCCCACCTTTTTTTCAGGACAAGCCAAAAGCCGAGCTCACATCCTGGCCGTATATCTGTAAGTCCAGATTCTACCCACATAATTTAGGCACCTGAATTATGGTGTTCTATCTTATGGTTTTTGAATAAAAGGATGTAAAACTAACTCGTAAGCACTGTTACTATTCCATCCAAGGCTGTGAATTACCACATGGTCTGGAAAAGAGGTGGGAACATCATTGTAATTTGGGGGACCAAACTACTTGGCAGTAGTTGATATGGCTAATTTTCGAACCCTGCTTTTCAGGTTGAATTTCCCAGGGCTGGAATTGACTAGATTTGGCTCATGAAATTCCAGATGCTCTAGTAATTATAGTGCAAGACTAAATTTTCTGTTCTCATTTGTCCTTTTAAAATACTCTCATTCCTCATCTGTTCTCTTTCACCCAGTGTTTAGGGGTTATAACTTTTATGAGTAAAATTTAGTTTTAAATGGGGAAGAAAAGTTAGTGCCTGCTACCATGGTACTAGTTAATCATAAGTTCATAAAAAAGCTACCATACTGGGTCAGAGAGCCAGCATTAAAATTTGATATGTTTGGTGAAAATAAATTAAAAAGGTCTTGTAGAAAGCTTGCACTTTGGAGCTTTTTCTCTGCCATCTGTCATTTGAGGCATAAACCTGTGCCCTCATGTGTACCCAATTGCAATGTATCTCTTCTATCGAAAGCTAGATAATTACAAGGTTCCATAGTCCCTTGGCAGATTGAATAAAGGGTTACTTTAATTTCTTTTTGTAGGCTCTAGATGTATATTGTGTTCTATAAAGATACTGTACACAGTTCTGTAGTAAGGCTGATTATAAGCGTTGTATAAATTAATATCTCTTTAGCAAATAGTAATCTGAAATTGTCTCAAGAGCACATAATGTGTAGTTATCTTTAGGATGTTGGATGACTGTGATTTTGTTTATCATTGTCTTCATTAAGAAGTATCATGTTGTATTAAGATACAAATCAAGTTGTATTATAGATACTCATCAGATGCTTCTAGCCCAACATAAGGGACATATAGTCATCTAAACAACCATTCAATGAGAAGACCAATAATTCATTGCCATTATTTATGAGCAAAAGAGAAATATGTTGTAGAGCAATGATAGATGTAGCGGTAAGTAGAGAAAATAGTTTTCTTTCTTTTTTTTTTTAGCTGAGGGACATTTTATATCACTGTTCTCATTAATCAGGGAATAGATTAGGAAAAGATTTGGGTTTCAAAAGGGAAGAGAAAGGCTTTGTAAACAATTTTTTTTTTTTTTGGTATCAGAGATAGGAAGAAAGGGGTTGTTTAGCAAGTTTCTGTCTGTGGGCCAGGTAATTTCACAAGAGCTGTGAGGTTTAACTTGGAGATAAAATAATATTTTTTTAAGTGTGACAAAGAACAACATATTAGCTGCCTTTCGGCATTTTTACATGTAATTCAAGACCAATTTTAAAAAATAAAGAAATGGTAATAATTTATTCATTTACATAATTAAATAATTTTAAATAATATTATGGAGATCACTAAATATACTCAAATGACATGAGAAAGAATAAAGAGAGCTTTGCAAAGCACCCCATGGATGTTCAACAAATTCTAATTTGTGATGGTAATAGAAAGAGAACAATCAAAATAATTTAAGGACTGGCAAATGGAAGGAATGGCAAAGATCAATGTAATTCCCATTGTTTTTCTTTAAGAAAAGAAGGATGTGGGATGACAGGGTTACTGGCTTTAAGTCTGGAGATCAGTCAGATGAACAGAGGTGATCATTAGTGAAGGATATTTTTTTTTAGTTTTGCCAAAGAAGGAGCAAGATGAAAATTCTTACTCTGTAGGCTAAACAATTTTAAAAGTTTAAAAAAAATTTGGCACCCAAATACACTTATTTTAAGTGTTCATTTTCGATGAGTTTTGACAGATATGTACTCTCATTTATCTACCACTGCAATCAAGCTATAGAACATTTCCATGATCCAAAGATGTTTCCTTGTGCTTTTTCCAAGTCAAATCTCCTCTACATCCCGCCCGCAGGCAACTGCTTATCTGCTTTCTGTCACTGTAGATTGGATTTGCCTTTTAAAAAGAGTTTCACATAAATGCAACCATACAGTATTGTACTCTTTTGTGTCTGGGTTCTTTTGCTTAGTGTAAAGTTTTTGAGATTTATCCATGTCATTGCACGTATCAGTAGTTTATTTCTCTTTATTCTTCAATAGCGTCCATTGTATAGAATGCTACAGTTTATTTATCCGTTCACCTGTTGATGAGCATTTGGGTTCTATAATAGTATGATTAAATCTAAGTCATTTAGTGGGCCTGTTTCACTGGTCTGTGAACTTCACAAGTTTTTTTTTTTCCCAGTGGTAGAGCTTTTTAAAAGATTTCCCTTGGGTGAGACAGTAATGCTATAAGGGGCTGAAGTGGGAGAAGTGACCTTTCCCCAGATGTGGTAAAGCTCTGGAAAGGTCTTTTCCTCTGGAGAGTAGGCCTTTTATCATTGAAAAGGCTCTGGGCATGTTTCACAGTGATTATTCTTCCCTGTACCCCACCAGAACCATGAGTGAGATCTATCTTGGATCTTCACTTTGAAAACTTGGTGGAATTCCTGGAGGTCAAGCCAATGAGAATGTGGGTTCCCCCTAAGACTTGGCCTCCAAGAATTTCTTTCTCTTATACTAGTCCACACTCAGTCTCCAGCAATTTGTCAAAACTACCATTAAGTGTTTCTACTAATTTATGGCTCCAGCATCGTCCCCTCCAGGTAAACAGATCTTGGCCGTGTCTCTCTGGATGTACCTGTCTCTTCTGACCTCAGTTCTCTGACAGGTCCAAGAAAAGTCTTGATTTTCAGTTTGCCCAGATTTTTCTTGTAAGGATAGGAGTGACAACTTCTAAACAATTTACATGCTGCAGCTGAAACCAGAAGTCTCCCTCCCCTTCATTTTTGAAAGATATTTTCAGTGGATGTACAATTCTTTAGGTTGGCAGCTTGTTTTTCTTTTAGTGCTTTGAAGATGTAATTGCATTGTCTTTAGGATTGAATGGTTTCTAACAAGATATTTGCACTGTTTTTATCTTTGTTCCTCTGTATGGAATAATCTTTTTCCATACCCTCCTCTGGCTGCATTTAATACCTTTTCTTTATTGTTTCTTTTCAACAATTTGATTATGATATGTCAGTGTGGTTTGCTTTTTGTTTATCTTCCTTAAAATTTGTTGATATTCTTAGTCCTGTGGGTATATAGTTTGCATAATTTTGGAAATTTTTCGAGCATTATTTCTTTGAATAATTTTTGTATTTCTCCCTCTATCTCTTTCTTTCCGGAAATCCAATTAATGTTATCCTGTTAGGCCACTTCATATTGTCTGACAGGTCACTGAGTTTCTGTTCATTTTTTTTTTCAGGCTTCTTTCTGCTTGTGCTTCAGGTTGGATAGTTTTTATTGCTATGTCTTCAAGTTTACTAATCTCTTCTGTAGTACCTAATCTACTGTTAATCCAATTCAGTGAGTTTCTTATTTCACATATTGTGTTTTTCATTTCTATAAATTTCATTTGGTTTTTATTTATATTTTTATTCTTTCCTCATTATATTCATGTTTTTCTTTAAAAATTTGAGTACATTGAGCATATTTCCCATGGCTATTTTAAAGAAATTGTTTGCTAATTCCATCATCTCTGTCATTTCTTGGTTCTGCTATTAATTGATTATTTTTTCCTGGTTATCTGTCAAAATTTCCTGCTTCTTCACATATCTGATAGTTTTTATTAGATGCTAGAAAGTGTGAAGTTTACATTGTTGAATGTTGCATTTAATTGTATCCCTTTAAAGATTATTGAGCTTTGTCCCATAGGCAGTTAATTTATTTGTGGATCAGTTTGATCCTTGGAAAGCTTTTTAAAAGATTTTTAAGGACAGATGAAAATGTGGGTTTAGCTTCACTACTAAGAAATGATCCTTCTGATATCTCTACTGAATGATCTTAATATTCTCTAAAGTCTGTTTACTTTGGCTGGTAGGAGCACTAATGATTCCTAGCCCCATGTGAGTTTTAGGAAATTTGTCTCACAGCTCTCTGATATTTGCTTTTAAGCATATGGGATAAATTCAGTGGAGAGGAGCAAGAGTTGAGGAGGGTAAGAGAGAGACAGAAAAAGAAGCAGGGGGTAATAAACAGAGTAGGAACTGGGGTATTAGTGTAAATTGTGTTTGCCTGACTTGGGAACTCATTTGTACCACTTTTGGCTCTTCAAGAGTTCCAATAAGTATAGGTATGATCCTTACTTCCTCACTTCATGTTTTTTCTTAATTGTGTGTGCATGAACCTGGAGGTTACCCAAATCATGAGAGCTGAATCTGTACCTTTTGTCCTCTGAAGCTTACCCTGATATAGCAAGTAAATCAGGATATTAGACACACAGTTGTTTCATTTTAATGAATCCTGGACAGAAGATTCTTGAATTCTTCATCTATTGTAGAGAGAGATGAGAGAGGAAGAGAGATCTCTTCCTCTATTGTAGAGAGATGTGGCAATATTGCTGATTGGAAAAAGCACTCAACTAGGTAGAGACCTTTAAATATCAGGGTTCTAGAACCGGTTCTTCTATTCTTTGTTGGAGTGGAAATTCACTTGAATCCTCTAGTTCTCATTGGGTTATATGATCTTCAGCCTCTTTTGTCTCAGATTCTAATATGGAGTAGGTCATATGTCTGGTATCCTCAGTGACACCTAATTGAAAATCAATAGGAAAATATTCTGGGAAGTGTGAATGAGATAGAAAACTACAATTCCCCTTTTTCTTTAGTTGCCAGTGAGCTCAGATACAAACTGGCTTTTCTGTGCTATAAACTGTAGCATAGTGTCCTATGGGTGGCATATCTGCATCTTGAATTTCTCATTGGGGTTTATCCATTAATTCTGACTTATGTTTTGCCTGGTCTCATTACTGTGTTTTTTCTTTTTCTCAATTTTGATTTTGTCTATCTTTGCTATATGGATACCTGTATGTACTTCAAAATCTTTGTAGAATATGGTGGTTGTGGTGAGAAATTTAAACATCCTTAAATAAGGAAACAAATAAGGAAAATAGATGAAATAATATCAAAATAAACATTCAACATATATTCAGATATTTATGTAATTTAAATATACAATTTTAATAATTTTCTTTATGTTGTTTTCTCTGAAGACAGAGAATGAAAAGCTTAAACTAGAAGATGAATGGAAGGCTGATATAGATAGAAAAAATGCAAGAGGTGACCATTTATTTTCTGTGTTAGAGGGAGAAGACAGATCCCAAAGGAGATAGAAAACTACCTTGTGTTTTACAGCACATCATATAAGTTGATATTCAGAATGAATGTACCTCATTATCAAGACTAAGTTAAATGATTTTCACTAATGTTTTACTTCAGAAGGAAAAAGTACATTTTTGGAATTGAAATGGCCAAAAGGCTTCAATTATTTTTACTGTGGTATGAGTTCACTTCTCACCAAAAATATGAAAAATGTGTTTTCTTGATCTGCTTGGCAGATACATGTCTAATGCAATTGATAGGTTATTGTAGCAGAAATACCTTTAATAATCCATTGACTTTTAGGGTTCTACAAAAAATGTATTCTGATGTCATAGGTCCTGGAGGAAGAATTTCTCATAGCAGTCTACCTGATGTTTGAGGTATAATCTTCTCATCTGTTCTCCTGATGTGATATACATGTTGGTGTACATGGGTTTTCTGCCCTTCAGCATGGCTCAGGTACTTACTTGTATCCCTTCTCTCTACTTGAAGTTGATAGACTTTTATAAAGCTGAGGCTAAGTTACCTTCCTGTATGTTACCTTCTGCTCTCCTCAGCTTCCACATCTCTGTGCCTTAATGTGCTTGATTAGAGACATTCATCACTGGGGACAGGTTATCATCATCTACATACCTAGAGATTCCATCAGGAGCTGGGTCTTCGGGTCACCTCCCAAAGTGACATCTCTATTCTGAGGGCTTACCTGAGATGAGAGAGTCCTCTTGTTCTGACAAAGTCCTTTTTCTATTCTTGGTTCAAAAACATTGGTTCTAACCATTTACTCAATCAGAATGACTTATACCTTATTCTGGCCATAAGATCCTCTGAGATTTACTTAAGGAGGGATACTTTCAGGATGGGAACTCCATCCTGCCCAAATCTTTATAGATATCAAACTCTTTTTTTTTTTT
>NW_012150841.1:6837902-6844705 GCF_000956105.1 Propithecus coquereli
AGTTAATACCAGTTTGATGGTGAGTACAAACTCTTAATTTAACTCTTAACCTCCGCTTGCATGATTATAATCTGAGTGCCTCATCTCTTGGCCCTTGATTGAGACAAAACCAAATAACAGTGAATTAGAATTTTCTTTGGATTTAACTTAATGAGTGTTTGGATTCTGAAATCTGTTTTAGATTCATTTTTCTGTGTCTCAAACTTGAGTCCCTCAGTGATTTTTCCACTTTGCATTTATTAATCCTAATGCCTGCCAGGAATAGTGAAATAATATTTCTTTTGTTATGGGAAAAGAAATGATAAAACAAGTAGTATTTGTATTATCTGTTCTGCTCATGCAATGGGATCTTTTGAGTAATCACATTCTGGTTTATATAGAGTTATGTAGTATACAGGTAATCATTTTATTTGAAAAATCAGAATATACATATCAGAGCATAATATAAATATTTCAGAATAAAGCCAACCTTTATAAAAAATGAAATGTGTTCTGACATTGGTTTGGTTGCAATACCTTTCTGGGTAGATATATGAGAAATAAGGAGAAAAGAATGTACCCAGTTGGCATTTGGAGAAGAAATAATTTCCTTTTCCTTTCTCTGTGGGCAAGGAACGTGAGATAAAAATAATCAGAATAACGTCTTTAGGTATTGAGAATTTATTAGAATCAGAGCACTTACTAATTCAGAGCAAATGAGATCTATAGATTGTTAATTGCAGCTTGGTGTCTTTTATAAGAATGCCTCATGTAGTGAGCACATTGTCCCTTCACTAAATGAGTAGTGATTATCAGGGAGATTACTGTGATTTATAAGCTCATTTTCTTCATTTTACTTTCCATGTGCCAGACACTGACTCATACAATAAAAAAACAAAACAAGCTTGATTTTTCAAAATTAAATGCTTTATTGATTATTGTTGTTCACAACAGAAGGTTATAATGTATGAAATTTTTGAATATATGGTATATAAATTTTTATAAAAGCACATGGCAGGTGGAAACAACTTTATTGCAAACTTTAGATCATAAACTGATTTTGATATACTACATGCTACATTCCTGCCAGAATCTAAAGAGTACCACACAAATGGAAGAAAAATAATACTAATTGTTGTTGTGGAAGGAGAAATTATTTTCTTGGGAAAAGATTCCATTTTGTCCTGAAATGTGCCTTTTTCAGATAAGTGTGACTGTGTGACTTCTGTAGTAACATGTAGATCTCTTCACCCTTTTTTTTTTTTTTTTTTTTTTTTTGAGACAGAGTCTGGCTCTGTCGCCCTGGCTAGAGTGCTGTGGCGTCAGCCTAGCTCACAGCAACCTCAAACTCCTGGGCTCAAGCTCAAGCTGAGGCTCTTGCCTCAGCCTCCCAAGTAGCTGGAACTACAGACATGCGCCACCATGCCCAGCTAATTTTTTCTATATATGTATATATATTTTTAGTTGTCCAGATAACTTCTTTCTATTTTTAGTAGAGACGGGGTCTCGCTCTTGCTGAGGCAGGTCTCGAACTCCTAACCTTGAGCGATCCACCCGCCTCGGCCTCCCAGAGTGCTAGGATTACAGGCGTGAGCCACTGCGCCCGGCCTCTCTTCACTCTTTATGGAGAAAAAGAGCCAGTGTCATGAGTAACCAGAGAGTGATCTGCAAGTAATATGCTACTCCTTATTTTTCAATAAATGGTTTTTGGTAACTTCAGATATCAAAAGAATTTTAGATTCTTAAGTTATTTATACATGCAAAATTAAGTGGAGAATTTGACACAATTATTCTGATTGTTGAGATGCAGTAAAACATGGTAATAAGAGCTTGGGCTCTGTAGCTAGACTGCCTGGGTTCTGACCACAGCCCTGCCAATGTGATCTTGGGCAATTTACTTAACCTCTCTGTGCTTTATTTCTTCAACTGTGAAATAGGGATGTTGATATTCCTGGGCTCATAGGATTAAAAGAGTTAATACACATAAATAGAACAGTGCCAAATATACAATACGCACTGAATAAATGCTAGCTATTACTGTCATTCAGACAAAAGATATATAGGTATGGATTTAGGGGCTGATTTTCATTGATCAACTAAAATCTCTTAGAATTTCAACATTTAACAAACATTTTGAAGCAGTCTATTAATTTATATGTAATTACGTAGTGAGGGGAAATGTGGCTCAGTGAGAAGGGAAGCCACCATATTTGAAGAAACATTACAGACTTAGAAGTTCACATTTTGGCCCTGTTTCTTGCTGGTGTGTGAACTTGGGGACATTATTTAACCTTATAGAGTCTCAGTTTTCACCTTAGTTAAATGGGGGCAATACCATCTTGCACTGTTGTGAGGATTTGTATTATTATTATATTTGTATATATTTATTATATATAAAGTTCTTAGCATAATCCTGGCACATAATAGGAACGCAACAGTAATTTAGCCATTCTCTTCCACCAGCTTGATAGCTGGAATCCCGTCTCTTCTACATCTCTCTCTCTGAGTCAAGGTGAGGGAAGAGACCTGGGGGAAAGTCAATCCACTGTTTTTTTTAATGGACTATGTATTTTTAAAGCAGTTTTAGGTTCACATCAAAGTTGAGTGGGAGATACAGAGACTTCCCATGTACCTTCTGCTCTCATTCATTCATAGCCTCCCTCACTATGAATATTCCCCACCAGAGTGGCACATTCGTTACAACTGACGAACCTACATTGACATATCATTACCACTTAAAGTCCATAGTTTACATTAAGGTTCACTCTTGGTGTTGTGCATTCCATACGCTTGGACAAATGTATGATGATTATTACATAATGTATTCACCATTATATAATAGTATACAGAGTAGTTTCATTGTCCTAAAAATGCTTTGTGTTCTGCCTATTTTAGTTTTTCTTTTTCTTGTTTTGAGATATAAACACTTGTGATATATGAGTGTCAGAAGTCATCCCATGGGTAGACCTGATGAGTTATCTCAGCAGGATTTTAGAGACAGTTCCCAGTGGAATCACACAATGTGTTGGGATAAGCTGGGTTACAAATGCAGGTTCACATGATGTGGAGCTGTTGAGCCAGGATGGAACATGGTGTCTTGAGAGTACATCAGGAGAGAAGAAAATATCAATCATATGTCTTACCAGGAGCAAGGGTTCCATGGAGGTCAATATTGGGCAAAGTCAGAGATTAGAGTAGGCAAGAGATGTTGTTGATTTTTGTTAGCACGAGCAGGGGCTCAGGATGACATACAGATTTGGAAGAGCAAGGCAGATTCCCAGTTTTTGAGGTTCCAATACAATGCTCAGATTATAAAGGAAAAATCAATAAGAAGATGTGAGTGGTGGAAATTAACATTTAAATTTTTTTATTTTTATAGATTTATGGGTACAAGTGCAGTTTTGTTACATGGATGTAGTGGTGAAGTCTGGGCTTTTTGTGTAACCATCACCTGAATAGCATACTTTGTACCCAGTAGGTAATTTCTTATCCCTCACCCCCTCCCACCCTCCTGCCTTTCTGAGTTATTTAGCATCTACTATATGCCATGTGCTGTGCTATGTTTTCTATATTATAGGTATTATTATTCTGAATTTTAAAGATAATACAATTGAAATTTGGAAAAGCTACAAAAGTTGTCCAAAGTAGTAGAGCTAGCAAGTGGTAGAGCTGAGATCCAAACCAGTCTTTCTTGCTGTTTTAGGGATCTAGTTTCTAGATCAAGGACCCAGTAGAAACTTGATCTCATGAAAGTAGAAGAAACCCATATATTCTACTTAGGCACACTGTCAGACAAAGCCAGAGGTGTAGGGAGACTTGATCCTGAGTCTTAGCGATGTGCTACAGCATCTTAAATTTCTGCAGACTAAGGTCTGGATTTATCTCAAAGCCTGGGGCTGGATGAACTTAAGGAGAGGGTAAGTGAGCTCAGCGACAGAGGAGGAGGGCTGCAGGGAAGCAGCCTCACAATTCATTGCCAAGGGCTCCCCCCCACTGCAGTACTTTAAGTGGTCCCCTGGAGTTTGCAAAGTGCAAAGCATTAATGTACAGCTCTAAGTGCTTTTGCTGTCTAATTTGTTATCATGGAGTGACCAAGTAATACACGTATTTATGGTGAGCAACAGGGATTCTTAAGTTAGGAGTATAGAGGTACATCGGCAGTGTTTTACGTGGAAACTCTTTCTGGTCTCTGAATTTCATTAAAATAAATCATGGCCAGAACCTCCTGTTTCTAAAGGAAGTAGGAAAACAAAGGTGAATATTATCACCAAGTTGGAAATGGGGTGAAAACAGAGATGACACTATCACTAGGCTGTGACAAAAACTTTCATATTTAACTGCTTATTTTTTAGGACCGTGGAACAGAAAATAATATATCTTAGAATAAATACTTAAGGTACTATACGAAGGTTGGATTTTGAGGATGGTAAAGCCAGGATTTGATTTCATCAAACTGATTACTCTTTGAGGCTGCCTCAAAGGCAAAGTGTTTTACATCACAGTCGATTATTTGATTTCTAACATTTTTAATGTGTGCATCAGAGGATTTGTTTAATATTAAGGAAAATGGGAAATGGTTTGGAAACAATTGTATATTCTTTCTTTCATCATGCAGTAAGCTACATGTTTAGTTTTAAAAATTCCTCTTATCCACTCTGGGAAGGCTTGCTTGGACCCAGAAATATTCTCAGATCAGGCCAGTGTCTCACTGAATTGTTTAAATTTGTGGATAGGGATGTAGTTACATTGAAAATTTAAATATTCCAAGGACATATTTATTCTTTTTCTAGGTTGTGAAACTGACATATATTGGAATGGAAGAAGATTTGCTCATTTGTCACCCCCTTCAAACTTTTGGTTCCAAAATATTCTCACAAAGTTTGATAATATTTAAGTGTCTTATTGGATTGGATCAGCAGTACAAACCCAGCTCCATATAAAACCTTAGACTATATTATTAAATGCTTAGGATCACACCACCTTAAATCAAACATACAATTTTTTTATTTTAAAAATGTTCTTCCTTGGCTCACTCCTGTAATCTTAGCACTCTGGGAGACCAAGGCGGGCGGATTGTTTGAGCTCAGGAGTTCGAAACCAGCCTGAGCAAGAGCGAGACCCTGTCTCTACTAAAAATAGAAAGAAATTAATCAGACAACTAAAAATATATAGAAAAAATTAGCCGGGCATGGTGGCGCATGCCTGTAATCCCAGCTACTCGGGAGGCTGAGGCAGGAGGATCACTTGAGCCCAGGAGGTTGAGGTTGCTGTGAGCTAGGCTGACGCCATGGCACTCACTCTAGCCCGGGCAAAAGAGTGAGACTCTGTTTCAAAAAAAAAAAAAAGTTCTTCTTTTTTTCAGGCTATGTCCACATGTATACATGATCTTTACTTTTTAATTGGTTTATTTTAATTACATCATTACACAATACATTTACATTGTAAAAATTCCAATACAGCAGTGTAAAAAATGAAAATTACCTCTCATCTACCCCTGTCTTGAAATCTCAATATCCTTATGTGGTTATCATTAACCATTATTATTAAAGAATCTTGGTATACATCAATTTAATTTTTCAATGTAATTTAATATACACACATACATACAAGTACAAATATATTTTTAAACTATACCACTTGGGCAACACATTTTCTTCACTTAACAATATGTTTTTGACATATATTTCCACTGAAATCTACCTCATTTTAAAAATTGCATAGTATTTCAAAATATAAATGAAGCCTAATATAGTTAGCCATTCCTTTATTGATGGACATTTATGTTGTTTCTCATTTTCTACTCTTATGATTAATGTTGAAATGAACATCCTTGAACATGTGTATGTGTCTATATGCAAACTCTTTTCTAGAATAGATATATAGAGGTGAAGTTGCTGGGATGAAGGATATCTTTGGTTTAGTGGAGTTTAGATAGAAATTGTCAATTTGTCTTTAAAAGCTTTGGAGTTTATGCTTCCAACAACAGTGTAAGGGAGTACCATTTCCTCACACCATTGTCAACACAATATCATAAATCTTTTACTATTGTGCTAATTTGATGGATACAGAGGGTAAAATTATTTCCATTTTAATTACTGGATCATAATATATTATTACTTTAATCACAGTGAGGTGATTTGGTATTTACCTCCAGCTCTCTATAGAACATGCTTATATAGCTACTTCTCCATAGCTCAGTTTCAGACATTACGAACTGACTTTTCATCACATAAGATGACAATTAGCTTTGTGTCCAACTACCTCCTATCCTTACTTACCATCCCCCCACTGTCTGCTTATGTACTCCAGGCTTCTAATTCATTGTAGTTTTGCTCATCTCAATATTCAGGATTCATATTATTATGAACAAGTCAGTGGTTTTCATATTGGCTGCCCATTTAAATCACCTGGGGAGTGTAAAAAATACTAATGCCTATTTCTGATTTCATGAACCAGGTGTGGCTTAGGCGTCTTGGTTTTTAAAAGCTTCTTAGGTGATTCTAATGTTTGGCCAAGGCTGGGAACCAAGGAAATGTTATTCATAGTTGATTACTCTGTTTGCTCTCCTTTCTAAAAAACCTTTTAATTTTCTTTGGAGCTAATAACTATCTTTTCTTTACATTTTCTTAATTTTCTATGTCTTTAACCCTAATTCAACCTCAAACTCCTCTCAGCATATTCATGTCATCAAGTACTCAATCAGTTTCTGCCGGGAACGTGGCCAATCTTCCCCACAAAAAACCAGGTCCCTTTGGTAGAGTTGCAAGGGATAAGAAAATAATAGAGAAAAATGGAAAATAAAAGAAATAAAAGAATACACAGAG
>NW_012150841.1:6846505-6865553 GCF_000956105.1 Propithecus coquereli
CTCTTTTAATTCTCTGAATATTCTTTTGTTTCATAGCACCTTTCTCTTCTTTCATGGAAGCAACATCTTCTCATTTTCCTGTGAGGAAGATAATGATAGTTTTTCTTAAAGTTTTCTTTCCCTTATATAATTTACTTCTTCCAACTTGGTTTTTAAAAAAAAATCTATCTCTGTATGTGGGTGGGGGTGGATTTTTGACTGTTCACTTGTGCTTAACAGTCGAGCACTAAAAAGCTCATTGGGGACTTATTTGCTGAGACTTGTTGATTGTAATTTCTGGCCAGACCCTTTTGTAAAGAAACTCCATAATGTCTGTGTTTTTAGCACATTTTTTTTTAGGCTGGCCAAAGTTCCTACAAAAGTACTCTTCCAGTTTCCTGCCCAGAGGGTATAAACCTGACTGCTATATTTTCAGAGCCAAACGGAGGAAGAAAGTTGGAAGCCTTAACATTCAGCATGTAAACTTTCACTTAACGCCACCCTTTCAGGATGGTACCTGCTCTCACCTGTGCCTGAAATCTCACAGTCCACAGAACCTGTATTTTCTCCTCTCCAGAGAACACAATCCAATCTTCTTCCGGGGTAGGAGAGAGAGAGTTTATTTGGCTTTATGGAGTGAGGGGGAGATCTTTTTTCACTAACTGGATCTGACTATATCTTCTTGTTTTAATGATGTCATCACTTTACTTCAGAGGTAGCTGGAAAAACAAATTCTTAAGCATTTTGAGAAATCTGTGGAATAAATCAAATTCCTCCCATGCTTTTCTCTTTGCTGGCATAAGATTCAGCTTTCTCAATTTTGGCACATCAGCAACCGTTTGTTCATTTGCTTTTTAGCTTCCAAATTGTGTTTCTGTTTGCTCATCTCCTGTTCTCTGTGTCCTTGGAAATCTATGACTATTTTTAAAAAATACTTTCTTTACTGTCATTTTAATGTTTTCTGGAAGAAATCAGTAGAAAATATATGTGCTATGTCTTCTATAAATGGTTTAATTCTATTATTCTCAGAGAATTTACTTCCTATGATTTCATTCCTTTTAAATTTGTTAAGATATGTTTTATGGTCCAGAAGTTGATATATCTTGGCGAATGTTCTGCATGTACTTGAAAAGAATGTGTATTCTGCTGTTGTTGGGTGGAGTGTTCTATAAATGCCAGTCAGATCAAGTTGATTGACAGTGTTGTTCAGGTCATCTATATCCTTATGATTTTCTGTAAATGGAAGTTTAACTTTTATTGTTATAATAATTTCATCTACTTTTTAGAGTTTTTTTAAGAATCTTGGGTGATGCTATTTTCAAAGTTTTTAGTTTTTAAATAAATACTTTTAAGGCAATGACTTTTCTTCTGGGTATCACTTGGCCTGCAGTACAATGTTTGACATCTAGTACTCTGATTATCATTCATTTCTGGAGAATTATTAAATATAGTTTTCAAGTGCTCCTTAGCACAAGAAGGGTATTTTTAAAATTTAACTTTTAGTAAAGTAGCATATACTAAAATTGACTTTTTTGTTATAAAGAATCCATACATGTGCTAAAATTCATAGAAAGATATTTTTAAATATTTAGGAATTTTAAATTTGTATTGTTTTCACTGTTGTCAGAGAATTTGGTCCCCAACTTTTTTAAAAAAAATTTTTGAAAATTTCCATATGGCTGAACACACAGTCATTGGTAAATACTTTTATGGATATTTAAATAGATGGTATGTTTTCTGCTTGTTGGGTATCAACAATATTCTAATATATCTAGTATATGCAGCTACCACTGTTAGTCAACTCCTTTCTCTTATGACTTGTCTGTTGAACTTCTGGGAAAAGTGGTTAGAATATTCCACTGAGATTAATGACTCATAATTTACCCTTTTTGTTTTTATTTGTTTGCTTTAAAGCAGTTCTTACTTAAATATTTTGAAGCTTTTTTGTTAGATGCATAAAAGTTTGTGATAAGTCTATCTTATTGGAATGTACTATTCACCAATAGAAGAATCAATATAAAATATTTTTGTCTATTTCTGTGTTTCACCTTGAATTCTATTCTACTTTTTATTTAACTCATAATTTACCCTTTTTGTTTTTATTTGTTTGCTTTAAAGCAGTTCTTACTTAAATATTTTGAAGCTATGTTGTTAGATGCATAAAAGTTTGTGATAAGTCTATCTTATTGGAATGTACTATTCACCAATAGAAGAATCAATATAAAATATTTTTGTCTATTTCTATGTTTCACCTTGAATTCTATTCTACTTTTTATTTAACTAATATTGGATGGGGTATTGTTTTCCATACTTTTATAGCATTATTTTTCATTTTAATATTATTTCTTATAAACAACACATATCTGGAATTTATTTTATTTTTGTTTTGCCCTAACTGAGAGTCTCTATCTTTCAATGTGTTTATTGAATCACTTTTACATTTATTATCATTGCTGACATCTTAGATACATTCTTGCCATCTGACCTTATGTTTTCTCCTAACCCTGATTTCTTTTCTTTTTCTTTTCCACCCTTTTGCTGTCCTTACTGATTTTTCTGTTTCAGTTTTTACCTTTAGTAGTTTTATAATTGCATATGCTATTTGTGCTCTGTTATTAGCTACCTTTAAAATTTACCACACATTTGAACATATTTTTCTACCACTTCTAGAGTTAATTAATATCACTATTCTCTTATTACAATATTTTCATAGCTATAATAAAGTCAGAGAAATAGTTTCATGATAGAATATTTAATAATATGGCATATGCATATTTGTTATTGTTAAGTAGCTTTCATAATTATTATTTTAATAGCTGTTTAATATTTCATTGAATTGTTATAGTACAAAATTATGTGTCTATCTCTATCTATTGATTTATGTTCCCCTATTGTGGGTATTTTTGATTATTTAAATGATTAATTATGATATCCAATGCTATAATTAATATTTTGTACTTATAGATTTTCCATTCCAGTATATAATTTTAGGACTAATTCTCTGGATTCAGTTAATGGGATAATATAACCTTCTTCTTATGAATCTCAAAGGTTTTATCTACATTGGATAACTTTCTTTTTAGTGCATAGTATAAAGGGATTTTAAAGACAACATTGGGAGTTGGGTAAGTGATAAAGGAGATTAGGACATGTGAATGAGAGGGCCTCAGAGTGAGATCCGGGGAGATAAACAGTAGAAAATTCAGTTAGAATGTGTTCAGAAACATCAGGGAAATTAAGTAGAAACAGAAGTGAATGGAAAAGGTTAAAAGGTAAATGATGTCTTTTCTCCATTTATTTGTGGAGAGCAGGTAATAACACTCACAGGGGAGTAAAAACTGCTGGATTCAGAAAAGGACTGCAGCGACTGTCATCCAGGTAGTAACTGAATGTCTGGAGCCTGTATAAACTCCGAGATGAGTTGAATTCCTCACTATGTAAGTTACAAAAGGATATTTTTAACTGACCATATGCATAAAGTTATGGCCTGAAATAAGTTAATAATAGTTCAGAAGGCTGCTGACTAGTGCCTGCATGTTTGCTTACTTTAAATGCTTACTATACATCCATTAGTTCAAATCATATAATTTTTTTAAAGTGCAGTTATTTAAAGATATATATACATACACACACACATATTTTTCTTCATTTTAGATAAACTACAGCTTTCAAGAATGAACCTGTTATAGGTTGAATTGTGGCTCCCAAAAAGTGAAGATGAGGTCATGCTAGAGTAGGGTGGGTCCTTAATCAGATATGACTGGTATCCTTATAAGAAGATGAGAAGAGACACAGGCACAGATACAAGAGTAGAGAATGCTATGTGACAATGGAGGCAGAGATTGAAGTGCTGCAGCTGCAAGTCAAGGATCACCAAGGATTGCCAGCCACCACCAGAAGGATTCTATCCAGAGTCTCAGAGGGAACATGGCTCTGCTGACACCTTGATTTCGAATTTATAACTCCAGAACTGTGAAATAATAAATTTCTGTTGGTTTAAGCCTCTCAATTTGTGATACCTTGTTACAGCAGCCCTAGGAAGCTAATATAGAACCTATTGATTTTACTAGAGAGCTGTGATTGAAGCATCATAGCCAAATGGGCCAGCTTATCCTGAGTGAAGCAGGAAATAAGGTGTAGAAATGCTAATGTGACTACTAAGTCAAAATTGGGAAAAGTCCTGAAGGGCTGTCAAGCTGGAGAAAACCTGCCACCTCTGCATTAGTGAGTTATTATCTGCCCAATTCCTTACCCAGCTTAAAAATAAGGATAGTAAAGAAACTTGGATCAAATAGAATTAAATGTCCCTTATGTGCAGCATATTCTAGGAATCCTGGAACATAAAGGTATAGCACTGAGTATATATCAAACCACATGAAATTGCTATTTTGCCATTTTTTGGGTAAAAGTTTTCTTAAATTTTCGCAATTTCATATGGTTCAACCTAACAGGTTGCACTGGAATTTAGAAGGTGACATTGCACAGATTTCTAATAATAAGAGAGAGTGTATAATAATCTTAAAATGAGTATTATTGTATCTTAAAGGATGGGAAAGATTCAGAAAGACCTGGAAAGTGCTGGGTATTCAGGTAGGGGTAGGGGGACAATGAAAGGAACAATTTCACTGGAGTTGTAAGTCCACCTGTAGGGAACTTCAGGAGGGAAAATTCTAGAAAAGTATCTTGGGCTAGATTACTAAAGATCTTCAAAGCTCGATTAAGGAGTTTCAATTTATTCTTATGAAATTGGGAAGTGAATTGCTAAACGTTGTCCAGATGAGAAGAATTTAAGTGATGAAAGTGATGATTTAGGAAAATTAATTTGGCATGTATTTATTTAGCAAATATTTATTGAGACCAATTTTGTGTGTAGGCAGATTGGAGAGTTATAGGACTGAAGGCCTGGAAACCAATGAAGAGGCCATTTCTGCAGTGTAACTATAATGTTACATGTGCTTGAACTAGAGTGAGAGGGGTGGAAAATGAAGATGATTTGGGCAAAGACCTCAGAGAGCTTTGTGATACAGTCAATTGCACAGGAAGGAGGTGAAGTCAAAGATGACTTTCGTGTTTGAATGAATTTAAGAATGGCATTAATAACAAAAATGGAGAAGGCAAAATAAGAAGCTGGTTCAGGGATTGAGGTGATAATTTTTTTCTTATGCTAAGTTTGAAGCGATGATAAGACATCTTAGTAGAACTATCTAATATAGGGCAAAAAATAAGGTTAATTCAGAGTCCCTGAGATGGAGATGATATGGTTGAAGTCATGCAAGTGGACCAGATCTGCAAGGGAGAAATCATATCAGAGAAAAGTAGGTTAGATCTTGCAGGATGAACATGATTAAATTTAAATTATGCATACTGTTCCCTATTTCACAGCTTTTAAGCATAACCCCTCTCTGATACTGTCTTTCCAGGCTGAAAGATCATATTGGTTTCTATTTTAGATCAGACAGTATCTCTACTTCCCACCATTCTCGAAGTTACATTACATATTTTCTATTATGACCACATGATTTTGTAAAAGGGAAGATTGATATTTTTGGTTTGGTTTTCAGCACGTTTATTTTCGAAACTTAAGGCCCTTGAAGGAGGGAGTAATGTTTTATTTAACTTTGTATCTCGAGCATTCAGCACAGCACTGACTACAGAGTAGGTGGTTAATACATGTTTCTCACACAAATGAATTTAGGAGACGCTGTAAAAAAGATGTAAAATGAATTAAAATGCTTAATAGAACAACACAATTGTTCCTTCAAACACCTGAAATTCTGGCTTTTCATTTTGTTGAACCATGGCTTTTATTAATAGCAAGTGAAAACCAGAGGGTTAAAAGTACAAGGCAGGTTTAAAAAAATACATCTCTGTTTTTAGAAACTAGCCATTGTACAATATCAGTCTTCCTATCTGTTAAACCATAATTGTTAAAATCAATTGTCAATTTCTCTTCGGTCTCCAAAATCCAGGATGTTAGGCCTGCTGCAAAGTTTTCTTCAGCCTATATCTTTTTTCTTTTTTTCAACAGAGTTAAAGAGACCTTTTTGTTCCCCCTGGCTCTTAAAGCATGAGAGAGACAAGGACAAATTGGGTTCTCTCACAAGCTTGCAGACTGCCCTGCTCTAGGCAGCAGCAGGAAACATCAGGTAGCCTGATTGAATTCACTTCTTCCATGCACCAGCTGGCATCGCATTCCAGATCTTGAAATTCCCAGTGTTCATTTATCTTCGCAATTTCTTACTTGACAATGAAAAGAGGACTACCAAGCTGATTCTGCATTTAACGTACCATAATGCCAATCTTGATGCATTGTTTTATGAATTATAGTGAAAAGAGCTTATACAGTATTTGACAAAAAGATAATTCCCCACTTGTTTGTGAAGATAGTTAATCACAAGAGTTAGGAGTAGGGCAAGCTATTTCCTTTTTTAAATTAAATATGATTTTGTGATCAAGTTATAGAATTAGAATCAGCTACAATTCGGGACTGAGGTATCAGCTATTGATTAGAAATTAGTAGGAGAAAGTTAAATTTATTTGCCTTTTTTCCCCTCATCTAAGGAATAGTGGTAAAATGGCATTATTTAATAATCTTGCCTTGGAAATTTTCTTTTTTTGTTTTTTTTTGTGTATTTTTTTTTTATTATTCCAGGGTATTGTGAGGGTACAAACGTTATAGTTACACTTTATGTCTTTGCCTCACCCAAATGCGGGTTAAAGGCATGCCCTTCCCTCCCTTTAGTGCTCCCCATGTCCTTTAGTTGTAGATTTCTCCCCCCATCCCCCTAATCCCTAGAGAGTATTTCTGCCATGTGATCAACCTAGTGTTGATTAGTTAGTACCAATTTGATGGCGAGTACAAGTGGATCCCGTTCTTCTGCTCTTGTGGAATTTTTTTTTTTTGTAAATTTTCTTTTTCGTAAATCCATATTTTGGATTTCAATTTATTTTTGGCATTTGTAATGAAATTTAGGGCTATAATTATAGCACTGTCATTTTTTCTTCTCTGAGTGAAATATATAATATTACATGGCCGATGGATCTGAATTATGTTGGTGGATCTTCATCTTAATTATGTCTCATTTTGACTTAATGTCATTTGCCATTTTCTGTGTTTCCATATGCTGACAACCCTTAGCTGGGAATGAGATTAGCATTTGGGCTATAGTCACATCGACAACTAGCTGAGTGAAATTGGGCAAGGATTTAGGAGGGCTTTGGCTGAGGTGACTTATAAGATCACTTAT
Source organism: Propithecus coquereli (assembly GCF_000956105.1). NCBI lineage: Eukaryota > Metazoa > Chordata > Mammalia > Primates > Indriidae > Propithecus > Propithecus coquereli. The sequence goes on from NW_012150841.1 coordinate 6,853,732, forward strand.
AAGGTGACTTATAAAGTCTTTTACCCTGTGGTGGTAAGTGTCTATATGGGCCCCTTATGGGGAATAAACAGAGAGAAAAGAAGGGAATAAAAGAGGAGTGAAGTGAAGCAAAGTGAAGCAAAAGAACAGTGTGGAGAGAGAGGTAGATCTCTCTTTTGGGGACCCCCTTACCATCTCTCCCATTTTTATTCAGGTTATGATGAACTGAAGTTGGGTAAGTTCTAGAGATTTCAAAACTGTCATGATTTTTATATTTCTAACATGTTGTCTTCTGTTTGTTTAATAAGCAATTGTATCCATATCCGTGAGGGCAGAGCTTGAAGAATCTGCAGGAACAATCATTCAGAAATTTATCTTGAATTGTCTGTTGAAATTAAGTTTTCACATTCAAATTTCTGTTTGCCATTCATTCTGGAGTAGAACAATTACTGTTAGAATGAAAAAGGAAGGACATCTTTTCTCTCTTCCTTCTTTAACTCACTGTATTTAATGTATGCTCTCCTAGGGTGCCAAGCCCACCACAAATATTTAGGATGCACTAGACAATAGTGTTTGATTCATTATTATGGATCCCAAAGTGCTTATCAGTTTTGGCAGCTAATGGAGAAAATATTCCTTGGGTGGTAGCAGAGACTGGTAAGGTTTCCCAGCACAACAATAGTCATGATAGGGGTCAAAAATCTATGGATTATTAGTATGATGGGATGGCAATAAATATGAAGTGAACAGGGGTTAATTAGTGTTGCATAACATCTTGGGTTGATCCCACTTCATTCATTGCAGTAATTCTGGGAACTGAAATGTCATATTGATTTGCCATCGACCCAACATATAAAATTTGATAGGTGCAACATATGTGGTGAGCCTTCCATTTTGGTAGCAGAGTCCTGTAAGTGATAAGGTCTAGGAAAATGCTTGGGCTTCTCTCTAATAGTAGATAACTAAGTTTCTCTCTATAGACCTAAAGTGGTGAGCCTTTCATTTCAGCAGACTCCTAGCCTATAATGTCCTTAATGAATTAAGGCCTTTTGCAACAATTTGGATGGAACTGGAGACTGTTATCCTAAGTAAAGTATTTAAAGAATGGAAAAGTAAACATCACATGTACTGACTATTAAATTGGAACTAACCAATGAGCACACATGTGCATAGAGGGAAGTAAAACTCAGTGGAAATCATGTAGGGAACAGGGAGGAGGAGGGGAAGGGCAAAAACCTACCTAATGGGTACAGTGAACACTATCTGGGTGATGGGCACACTTATAACCCTGACTCAAGCATAACAAAAGTGATCCATATAACCACAAACATTTGTACCCCGTGATATTTTGAAATAGTGAAAAAAAGAAAAAAAATCCTTGAAATTCATGAATAACTACCATATCACTTGATTCTCCTAAATAAACTGTTAACATTATAATAAGTAAAAAAAAAAAATAACAAACTCAAGTTGGGGGAGAGAATACTGGACAGGTGGCCAGATTCACTTACTAAGTCACTCATTGTTGCATATCAGCCTCATGGCCTTCCGTTCCAATCTGTGCTTCAGGGCAACTGCGAATTATTACATGTCATAGATATCTGGTATCTTTTAGGAAAAGTTGGAACTGTTAATTTAAAATCTGAGAATGTCAGTGGTTTACTAGAGTTTGTACATTTTGAATGTCTAAAAGAGAAGAAAGGGCACTTCTTTCCATACTCATATCATCACTGCAGATGCCAGGGTGTCATTTGGCTCAAACAGAGAAACTAAAGGTTTCTCATTTTTTCGGGCAGTTTAATTTTTCTACTTCACTGTATAAGGCCTGAGAGACCTGTATATGTCTATGTCCTTTATTCTCCTTGCGTGTCAGTGGGTCTGATTCACTGGTCTACTTATTATGATCCATGAGTTGGCTCTAAATCAGTAACTCCTGTTAACCCAATTCTACAAATCTGCCGAAATAAAGAACTGGGACCAGCATTTGGATAATACAGGCAAGAAACAATCCAGGCAAGAAATAATTCTATTTTCTTTCTAAGCCAAACTGTCGGGTAGCATCATATTTATAAAACATTCCTTCACACTAGATATAAAGTTTAAAGTAGGAGTAAAGAAGGTATATTTCCTTTAAATTTCTTGTAAATAGCGGTGATGGTGAATAGAAAGCCGTTATTGCAGCTCCAGTGTTCCATCTATTGTGAAAATGGGGCCCAGAGAAGAAAACACATTTATGTCAATCATCAGGAAGCGAGTTTCGAGGCTGAATTATCCAGATAATTGCCCTAAATTTTCATCCTGGCCTGTGATTGTTTTCTTTTCTACTGCCTTACACAGTTTTGCCTTTTTTCTTTGTCATCATTTTGCACTTCCTGACATTCTCTGTGTCAGCTGGCCACGTTATTGACTTCTATTTTTGTTGAGGTCACTTCCGTAGAAGCATCTCTTCAGCTTTTGATTGCCCTTAGTGGTGAGGAATTTGAATAAAAATGTATGACAGATGCTATTGAGATGGGGGAAGGGTTCTCTGGTGGAGAGGTGAATCATAATGTGAAAGCTGTATCGCTCAATCCCCCAAACACCCACTCCAATTTTGGCTCTTTGACAATGCTGTCTCTTTGAGAAAGAAGAACAGTTTGATCTGAATTCTTATTAGGTTCTGAGCCATCAAATTAGAATCTAATAAGCTCATTTGGAAGGGTTTTGAATTAGCTTAAAACAGACCCACGCTGAGCTCATAGAGGAGACCCTCCTACTCTTTCCAGGCAACCTGTAGTTTGTAGACTTAATTTTCAAAGTCTCTTCTTTGTCTCTTTTCTCATCTTATACTTGTGCTCTTTTCTCCTTTAGAATTGACTACTTCTAGCTATATCTTACACTTCTAGGGCAACCTATAACAGACCTTATTTGTAAGATTCTTTAAGAAAATCACAAATTTAGAGAGAAAAAAAAAGACACCTTTCTTTAATATGAGAAATGGCTTCTGGAATCTTTCCTCCTTAAAATGTTCCCCAAATACTAAAATGTATCATCACTTGCTTGTAGATGTAAACAAATGGAAAATTGTTTAGAGAAATGAGAGTCTGGAGCCTTAGATGGGTAGTAGAGGAAGAAATGGTGTTGCAGTCAGCTTGTTGGACCTCTGAGGAAATGAAGGAAGTAAAAGAGGGAGAGGAATAGGAATGGTTATTAAATACAAAGACAACTTGCCCAGGTTTGTTGGGGCCTACCCGAGTTAGCCCAATCAGTATGCTTCTATGTATATCATTTTGTACCTGTGCAAAGTTACTTGTAGGATGAATTCCCAGGAGTGGAGTTGCATGGTCAAAGGATATATGCATTCTTAATTTTAATTGTGATAGTTATTGCTAAATTGCTAGCTATGAAGGTTGTATCAATTTACACTTCCATGAGAAATGTATTCATAGAATTTAGAGACTTTTTTATTCATCATCTTTTGGCACCCCATGTTATGGACAAGAATTGTAATGTCAGTCCAGTTCTCATTTCTTGGTAACTAACTTGTTTTACTTTTCAGGAAGCTTTTATTGATGTTCAGAAATTTTGCCAGTACTTGTCTAAGTTTATGTCCTTTGATTATTACTGCTTGACACTTGGTAGATTTTACAAACTAAAGAGTCACCTTTCCTCAGCTCAGTAACATTTCCTCTTTTATTTCTTTGATTATTCTCTCAATTCCATTTTCTCTGTTCTCTCTCTCTGAAGCCCCAGTAAATCTGATATTGGAACCACTAAATCTATTCTGCACGCCTTTTAGTTTTTGTCTCTTGCTCTTATCCTTCTACATTGTACTCTGGGAGACTCCCTTGATTTGCTTTTCCTACTTTTAATTATGATCTTAATTCATCCACTGAGCTTTTAAAAAGCAGGAATGAAGTTTAAAATTTTCAAGTACTCTGTTGTTTCTTTTTTCAGAGAAGCCTGTTGTTTCCAAATGGATAAACCTTGCCAGAAAACTTATCTAAATTTTTCTTCTATTTCCTGTGTTGATTGATACTGTCCTTTGTGAAGTTAATTTTTATGTTTGTTGAGTTTGGTAGTTTTCTTTCATTCTGTTGATTTTCCTCAAATATTTAAGGATTCTTGGTTGTCTGTCTAGATTTATAGATGCTGAGCTAGATTGATCACAATCAGTTGAAGCATAGTTCCTACATCCAAGGAGATAATCCTTTTTTTTTTGGTAATGGGTAAATATTTTGATGATAGGTTATCCTGAATCCAGCCCTGATGTGGGGGAGGCAGAAGTTTTATGGCTGAGTGCCCTTCCATTTGGGTACCTTGTTTCCTGGGTATAGGGCTTTCCCTTCCCTCACGATGGCCTTACACGACCTGAGGCACTGTCCTGCTTCTTCCACCCCAGTGGACACTCTGAGGGTACTTGGCAGAACTCCAAGGTATATGTACAGTTGTTCTGAATGTTTTAATCTATGTAGCAAATGCCACAGCCATGGTTTTGTGGTTAGGGGATCAGTCCTGCTCTTTCCTATTCTTTTAGTCAATCACCTGGCAGTCTCCTTACTGTCTACTCCTTTTCTAAGCTCTCCTGGTTTTTAGTCTTCTTATTTCAAGCTTCTGCTGAGAAAATTTACTTTTCCCCCTTTCACCTTAACAGCTTTACAAATTCCTCAACAGTGCTGTTTTTTTTCCTGTCGGTTTTGAGTTGCTTTATGTCTTGCAGGATTTCCTCAGTGTTCTGGCCTTCTGATGATACCCTTAACTTTATAGCACTAATGTAGATTTATTTGCATTGTATTTTATTCTTGGATTTTTAATAGGATTTGAAGCCAGGAGAGAGAGAGAGAGAGAGAGAGAGAGAGAGAGAGTGTGTGTGTGTGTGTTTCTCTACTACTTTTGAAATAATTTTAGTTTTAAGTTTGTAGCTATTTTAAGAGAAATCTAATATTTTAAAGGACAGTCTGTCTCTTTGTACATTTCTGAGGTAATTAAAATTCTTCTTTAGATTTCACTTGAATATAAATTGAAATCACTAATTGTGAAATCAATAATTATACAGAGAAGTGGCAGTGTCAGAATTTTGCTAAGATCCCTTCCTTTCACTTTTTATAATCTAATTATCATCACTTAGATTTTTGCTTCACAGTTGAAATGCTAAAATTGGGGAAATATGGGGAAAACACCTACTTACTTGCTCTTCATTACTTTAAATTTCTGTAAGAACTTGTTATTTATCACCTACCACAATTTAGACTGAGGAACAAAACAAAATTGTGGGCCCTCTGACTCATATTGTCTTGTGGTAATATTAGTCCAAGATTAGATTGCAGCTTTATTAAAAAGCCCTTTGCTCTTTTGAGGAATTGCCCCACTTTTTCTGTAAAGCAGGCAAAGTCTTTTAAATCTTTGAGAGATGCTAAAATTATGATTGATTCTTATGCTTTTAAAATCTCCAATCTTTTTTCTCATTTTGAACTGGAAAAACATATTGACTTTTTTCAGTGGAGATGTAGGAACATTCACATTTATTTAGCTGGAGAGGGAAGATTATGAATTTGAAATTTCAAAGCCATTTCATAGTCAAAGGGTAATGGAATTTTAGAGCCAAAAGGCTTCTCCAGGTAGCTTTGTGGTGACGTGTGAAGAGCAGAGAACTAAAAATCAGAAAACCTAAGGTCAAGTTCCCACTTTCCACTTTCTAGCTGTGTGACCCAACTCAAATTACATAAATTATTTAAACTGCATTTCCTCATATGTCAAAAGAAGATGATCCCTGCGCTGTTAATTTTATTGCTTTAATGTAAGGATCAAATGAAAGAGTACACAAAAAATATAGTGGGAATTGTGAACTGCTGTTTAAATGTATGCAGATTTTTTTCTAAGAAGTAAAAAAGAAACTCCTGTTCGTTAGAGGATTTGCCTAATTTCATCAGTTAATTAGTGGTAGAGGCAGGTCTTCTAAATCAGTCTGGTAATATTTGGCACAATGTCTGGATAAAGATGAAGTGCCGAAACACAGTCCAAAACCGAATATTCATCAAAAAAAGCTAATGGTGTCTGTTTAGTGGTCCAGTGCTGGTATTATCCACTATGGCTTCATGAAATGTGGTCAATGAATTACAGCGGATGTCTACTACAACCAATTGGATGAAATGATGAGGATGCTTGCGATTAAGCAGCTGAGATTGGTCAATGGAGACAGGCCAATCCTCTTGCACGACAACACTCAACCACATGTCACACAAACAATGCTGCTCAAACTACAGAGGCTGGACTTGGAAACTCTCTGTCATCCACCATATTCATTGGACCTCGCACCAACTGACTCCCGCTTCTTCCGAGGCTTTGGACCACTTCCCGCAAGGAAAAATATTCAATTCTCAACAAGCTGTGGAAAACACCTTTTGCGATTTTATCACCACTCACTCTCCAGGCTTCTTTGCTGCTGACATAAATAAGCACCCATTAAGATGGCAAAACTGTATTGATAGTGTAGGCACATACTTTGATTAATTGCACTACTTCTTGTTTGAAATATCATAAACTACAGTTTTGATTTGAAACCGGACATTTCGTGACCTAATAAAAGGGAAACTGAGTGCCTCATGTTTAATAGAATCATTTAGACTTGTTAAGTAGAAGTGTCCCGGATAGGGAATTGAATTTTCAGATTTCAGATACAATTAGTTGAACTTTATAATACTGTTCACTTAAGCAGATGTGGGGAAACAGTAAATCATTTCAAATAGAGAAAAGTGAAGATTCATGTTCAGCTAGACAGAAGAAAGGGAGAAGAATATATGAAAATTTTACAGTCAATTCATGTAATATTGAATGATGTAAATTGGAAAATATAAATGTTAATAAAATGCTTCAGAATTTGTAGAAAGAACCAGTAATTTTTTTTTCTTTTTTTTTTCTGAAACGTGTAGATGGGTTTATTTTCATTAATAAGGACAACACTTGGCATGCAAATGGTTTGGATAGCTACTTACTATCAGGAAGAAAGACTGAATTTTTAAAATAAATTTTTAATTTTAGGATAGTTTTAGCTTTATAGGAAAGTTGCAATGATAGTACAGAGATACCCCACATCTACTTTCTCCTATTGTTAATACCTTACATTAGGTATGGTACATTTGTCACAACTGATGAACTAGTATTGATGTATTAGTAGTAACTGAAGTCCATACTTTATTCACAATTCCTTAGGTTTTTTTTTAAGTCTAATGCCCTTTTTTTTGTTCCAGAATTCTATCCAGGACACTACATTATATTTAGTCATCATGTCTCATTAGACTCCTCTAGGCTTTGATAGTTTCTCAGACTTTCCTTGTTTTTGATGACCTTGACGATTTTGAGGAGTACTTGTCAGATATTTTGTAGAATGTCCTTCAGTTGGGATTTGTCTGATGGGTAGGCTAGTGTTAAGGGTTCTTGGAAAGAAGACCACAGAGGTGAAGTGCCGTTTTCATCACATCATGTCAAGAGTACATACAATCAACCTGACCTATCACTGTTGATGTTAACCTTGATCACCTGCCTGAGGTAGTGCTTGTCAGGTTTTTCTCCACTGAAAAGTGACTCCTTCCTCCCTCTTTTCAACTCTACTCTTTGGAAAGAAGTTATTATCTGAAGCCTACATTTATGGGTTGGGGAGGAAAGATCTCATTTTAACTATAATAAAAAATCATTATCATTTGCAAACATTCCCATCTTTGATCAATATCATAACTATATTTAGCACGCTCATTTGACCAGTAAACATAGAGATATGTGTTTTGCAGCTAACATCTTGGTAGGCAAATTGCATAGCCATATTTCCTTGAGTAGGATCCTCCTTTAAAGCATCTTTCTTTGTGCATTGGAGATGGCCAGAATTATAGGCTCTGAAAACTCAGTCTCCACTGCTATCACTTCTCTGATATCCCAGGTCTGACGTGATATTCCAGTCAGTTTAGAAGAGTGGCTTTCACACTAGAGAGAGACAATCAGCCACTTGGAGGGCTTGTTAAAACACCAATTCCAGGGCTCCGTCCCTAATATTTCTGGCTCAATATGTATGAGTGAGGACAGAGAATTTACATTTTAACAAATTCTCAGGTGATGCTGATGCTGGGGACCACACTTTGAGAACTACTGGGTTAGACCATAGAGAGTGAAAACACCTGAGCTACATTATTTCAATACTCTGCTGACCTTTGCTGTGAAGCTGATTCTACAGACGCTGGTACACAACAGTTTCCTCTGTAGAATGCCCTATTTGAGCTCCTTCACTCTGAAAACACTTTGTCTTGACTAAGAAACTGATGTTGGCTCTGTTCTTTGAAAAAGAGTGATACAATATGTTGCCTTGGCCTACCAGAAGGCTTATAGTCTCAATTAACACAACTGTACTAACTCCTCTTATTGCTGTTTATTCTTTTGTACTGTGGCCCCTGCCCCAATTTATGAAATTTATTTTTTTATTTGTACTGTACATGACCAGCATATAATTCTTTTTGAAAATTAATAATATCTACTGGCATATATTAAGCACTTACTCCTTTAACCTTAGCATCCACTCTAAGAGTTAGATCTATTATTTGTCCCATTTTAGAGAAGAAGAAATTGAGAATCAGGTTAATCATCTTCCTAAAGGTCACACAACTATGAAATGGGGAACTAGGGGCTGAAACTCATGTCTTCCACTCCCAGTTGGTGCTTCTCAGTTCTCCTGAACTTGTGAAGAAGGGGCCATGTGGTGCAGTAGAAAGAACCAGGTGACCACTTGCTGCCTGTATCACTGAAACATGGTACTTCTTCCAAACACAGCTTCCCCATATTCCAAAATGAGGGATAATAATACTTTCCTCATAGGGTTGTCTTAAGTATTGAAGAAAATCATGGCTATAAAGTACTTAGTAGAATGCCATGTTAAGTACTCAATAAGTATGTTCTTTTTTTCAAAGCCATTTGCCTACATGAAATTATTTCTATTGCATTTAATTGTGTAACTAATAGCACCTGAGTTAATAAGAACATTCTATTTGTAAGGGAATAAATTAGGAATGAATGAAGAAAAAAATATTGCTAACTTTACTCATAGTGGCACTGAAGTTTCCATCTAGACTTAAAATTATCTTTTTTGCGTTCTTTTATTATATACATTTTTTTAAAAAATAAAATTTAAAAGGCTGATATGGCAATTTGGAAACAATATGAAACATATATAGGATTGTCATTTTATCTTTGGATAAAATAATTTTAGTGCTTGAGGAACATAAATGGAGTTTGTGTTCCTAAGAAGCATGGATCAGAGAACTGCTATAGTACACCAGATTATGAAGTCTGATCTGTTACCAGCTTTTGCAGTTATGTAGTCAAACTTTCAATTATCTTCCTTGTGGTTTTGTGTAGAATTTTGCCTGTGGATTTTTTTCTTTACCTTTAACTTTTTTAAAAAACACATACTGAATAGGAAAATATATTAAATTTCATTACTTAATGAATGTGTTTCTGTTCATTGTCTCATCCGACCTGCAAATCAATTTCTGTTTCCTCCTGTTGATTTGGGTTTCCCCCCTTCTTTATCTAGTTACTACTTTGCTTATGTTCTAGCTTGACTTTTCTTTATGTTTCTAAAACCAGATTAGTTTTGAGATGTGGGGATTTTGTTCTCACTGGTCTTTGACATCAGCCTGAGCATATCAACTGATTTTATAAAAAATATAGCAGTGACTGGGATGACAAATGCAGTAGATGATGTCTTAATGTGAATCAGGTCTGTCCAGCATGGATAAATTCCAAAACGAAATGTTTTTGAAGCTAATGTGTAGGGAATTAGACCTTATAATAATTCAAATGAGAAAATAATGCATTCCAAGGTCAAATATAATTTTTAAAAGGTCCATATTTCCAGATTGTCTGTCTGCTCTGTTCTGTTAGTATAAGCAATCCAGAATCAACTGACGATATTCAGTGTTCCTCTCCCTGTTTGTAAATCAGACAATTGCATTCATCATTTCTTATCATTCCTTCTTGATTGGGAGAACTGGCTCATTTCAATGCTAAAAATTTCCAGAGATTAAAATGCTGTCTCTTTTTTGCTTAGGCTTTTATCTGAAAACATTTTCTTGAAGTTTTGATAGCTGCAGAAAAAGTAGTAGTACAGTAGGAAGAGCATAAGCTTTGGAGGCAGATAACTATAGCTTTGAATCCATGAGAAAGTTACTCAAATTCTGTGTCCACTTCCACATACATAAAACATATACATAATAGTACATATTTGGCAAGGCTGTGGTAAGGATTAAATGAACTAACATACAAACAGTACCTGTGGTGATGTCAGGGATGTTTAGGTGCTCAAAAATGTTAATTTCCATTCCTTGGTGGTAATGTGTATTACATGCCATTGGTTTTACATGAAAATGCCTCAAAGAAGTATACCTTGTAGAATTTTCAACCTGAAGTAAAGGGGAGAACACAAGTAAGTGCTCTTATAAGAGTCAAAACATCTCACCCCTTACCATCATTCAGAAGTCACAAATGTCATTAAATGATAAACTGATAGGTACATTTCCCTTCATGGAAATTATACTATCTGGAGGATTTCTAATAGCCTAAAGTCCAGTTGACAGTCTCTGACTAATATTTAAAATAAATAATAGACAACAAAATTAATAGCTGGCATTTGAAGTGCTGCAACTTGTCACCAAATACCATAGCTCCCTAAACCATTAGCTGCCACCTCATGTAATTGGTAGAACAGTACTGTACTATAACCAATATTGCTGAAATGTTCTGTAATACCCGCAGACAATTCTCTGGCCTATTTTTGGTGCTCCATTTAACATTTTGCCAAATCTGAATTACTGGGGTTTGAACTATTCAAATGCTACCTCATGCTAGCTTTCAGATTGATCCTAATTGCATTAATTGATAGTAATTTCCCCATCCAAAAATTTTGGGGAGTAATTTAATCTTGGTAAGACTTCTGAAGCCACTAAGGTGCCACCACCTGAAGACTTAGTGCACTACAGTGACATAAAAAAATGCATGCTAAACTTGGAGTTTGAAAAAGAGGTTTATTTATACACCATATCTTTTGTGACAACAGTTTTTTGAGACTGTTGGCAAGTAATACTCCTATGGATAGATATAAGCTGTGAGAAAACAGTAAAAAGGCTTTTACTAAGTATAAAGTTTTCCTAGGTATCTTATATAACCCACTCACCTCTCTCATTTCTCCAGTGTTTCCACTCACCACTCACTAAATTCACTAAATCAATAAATCTGTAGGGTTCATATGGGTTAAACTGTCTATTAGGCATTGTGTGCGTCTATGGAAAAAGGATAGATATAATAGGAAACATGTCGTTCTTGCTCTTTTATGAATTTTCATTTTAATTCAGAACATAGCTTATACCCCCAAAATAACAGTACAGTAACAAAGAGTACTAGGAAAGTGAGTGTATAGTTATTCTTATAAGTGGTCAGGAGGTATCTAAGTTGATCCAACCTGTTTATTGGCCAATTTGGCAATATATCAAAAATTTTTTAAAAGTATATGGCTTTTGACCTAGCAATTCCATCGCTAAGAATTTCTTCTATGGATATATATGCATATGTATGCAAAGATTTATGTGAAATAATGTTTCTTGCAGCATTATTTGTAATACAAACATAGAAATGAACTGAATATTCTTCAATGGGGGATTGGTTAAACAAATCATGGTCTGGCCAAGAGATGAAATGCTATATGCCTGTTAAAAATAAGAAGATAGTGCTATATGTACAGACATGAAAGATGTCTGAGATAAGGCTGGAGAAAGGATGTATATCATTGTTATATATGTGTATGTATTATCAATATTCACTTATATATG